>NC_028356.1:36529830-36530758 GCF_000741045.1 Vigna radiata var. radiata | reverse complement strand
GAAACACAATTTGGGACATTTGGAGGACACCAAATAAATTCAAGACTCTCCATTTAGACATTTTAAATTTTAGTTGTATTGTAATTTTAATTGTTTAAACTTTTTGGACAAACTTTTGCATATTGGGCCATTGTTAAAAAATATNAGGGCCCAAAAATTGTAGGACACTTGTCACCCTAGGGTTTTATTTTTTTTAGGGTGGACCCCACCCAATTTTAAGACACATGTCCTAGGGATTGTTACCTAGGAGACCANCCGTCACTTTTTGGGGCTCACCATACTATTCTNTCGGCATTTTTTTCATTTGGGCTGAAAGGTTCTCTTCTCTTTGCTTTTGAGCTTGGAACCATGTTCATTTTCTCTGATTTTGGTTGAATGTATGAAGCACTTTAATTTTCTTTTACACGTTGATTGATTTGTAGAAGCACACGGTGCAGTTCTTCATTTAATTTGCGACANCAGCCACTCACTTGAGATTCAATCTTGGCATTTTGTGATTAAAGGGGCAGCCGCCACTTGTTTTGGTTTTATGGGGGGCTGGAANGTTTTATATAGGAGTAGCATTTCAATTTTATTTGATTTAGTAAAAGGTTGTTGATTTAGTTTACAATCANTGCACAATTTTTCTTTGAGAAGCATGGTTTTCGGTGATTGATGGAAGTGATGTTACGGCAACACTTTTATATTTATATAAAGTCCAAAACTTGTTGCAATTCAATATATTCTTGCACTTTGCATTTTTTTTTACTATTTTAAATTCCAGCCGCATTAATTGTTAATTTACTCTTTTTCTCATGGAGACATATTCCATTTCTTTGCTTATTTTTATTCCAAAAAAAAATTCTGATGCAATTTCTTTTAAAGAAAATGAAAACGTTGATTACTTGGATGTGTATTACTTTATTAAAAGCAAGGTTGATTCGGTGGA
>NC_028356.1:36527327-36528600 GCF_000741045.1 Vigna radiata var. radiata | reverse complement strand
GGTGTACACTAATTCTATATTTTTCTACAAAATATGTAGAAAGGCTCTAGAAGGGTGTACAAAGGGTATACAAAGGGTGTAAAAAGGGTGATAAAAGGATTTAGAAAGGGTGTAAAGAGATTAACAAGGATGATGGAATCCTGTCTCATGTAGTCATCGTTTTACATTTCATTGTATTAGTAGTGTAGCTTGTAAGGAGCTTGGGTCACTATAAATACCCAGCTCCTCATTGTATTCCTGACTTTTGATATTAATGAGAATAGAATTTTCTAAATTCAGAAACTATTCTCTCTTGAAAGTCATAGGCTAGAGAGTCCAAAGACTCCCTCTAGCCACCTTCCAAGCACCTCTCTCACTCTCATTTTCCATTTCCATGGTGCTTTCTCTCTCATACACGTTACTCCATTAATCATCAGACACGTCTTCAGCTTCCCGTGCAAGCCTCAGCCACTCCTCCATGGCCACGTCTTCAATACGCTGACTCGCGTATTCTCTCCAAGCATCAGCGTTTCATTTCGTCATATCACTCTTGCATCTTCTTCGTCCAGAGTAAGTTTCTCTCTCGAAGAGCTCATCTCCATCATTTCATCACAGATTCCATTTCCTCATCTTTGCATCACCGAAACACCATTTGAGTCTCAGATCTACATTCTGTCTCATCAGTTCATCTTTTCCACTGATCAACTTCATTCAATCTTAGGGTTTCTTCACTCTTTCACCATTTCCTTCCATTTTCTCCCGATTAATCGGTGCATTTTGCGTTTTCCCTCATTTCTAGGGTTCCATAGGTTATTGTAGGGTTTTTGGTTCCGATTAGGGTTCGTAATCGTTTCTTCCTTCATTTACAACATTTCCGCTGCGTCTTCTATGTCGGAGAAGCTTCGAGGAAATCTGGATCGAGCTTGCGTCGCTTATCGGTCCTCTTCCTCAAGGTGTCTTCCATCAAAGGATTTAGATAAGGTGTGCACAGTGTGTACAAGGAGTGTAGAAATGATTTATAAAAAGTTTATAAAGGCTCTAAAAAAGGTGTACAAAATGTCTAAACCCATTCTACAACATTCTAAAAAATATGTAGAAATGCTGCATATGGATGTAGAAAGGGTCTAGAAAGAGTGTAGAAAGGATGTAGAAACAGTTTTGAAAGGGTTTATAAAGGGTTTAAAAAGATTAAGAAAGATGTAGCAAGGGTTAACAAAGTGTGTATAAAGGGTATATAAAGAGTCTACAAAGGGTGTATAAAGGTTGTACAAAGGGTGTATAAAGGTTGTACAAA
>NC_028356.1:36522712-36523792 GCF_000741045.1 Vigna radiata var. radiata | reverse complement strand
AGAAGGTTGTACAAAGGGCAGAGAAAGGGTGCAGAGAGGATGTAGAAAGGGTGTAGAACTATTAGGTGTACAAAGTATTTACAAAGAGTGAAGAACGGTGTACAAAGGGTGTACAAAAGTTGCACAAAGGGTTTACATAGAAGTTTAGAAATGTAGAAAAGGTGGACAAAGGTTGTAGAAAATATGTACAAAGGGTGTACAAAGGACGTATAATGGGTGTACACTAATTCTACATCTTTCTACAAAATATGTAGAAAGGCTCTAGAAGGGTGTACAAAGGGTATACAAAGGGTGTAGAAAGGGTGATGAAATGATTTAGAAAGGGCGTAAAGAGATTAAGAAGGATTTAGATAAGGTGTACAAAGTGTGTACAAGGAGTGTAGAAATGATTTATAAAAAGTGTATAAAGGGTGTACAAAAGGTGTACAAAATGTATAAACCCATTCTACAACATTCTAAAAAATATTGAGAAATGCTGCATATGGGTGTACAGAGGGTCTAGAAAGAGTGTAGAAAGGATGTAGAAATAGTTTTGAAAAGGTTTATAAAGGGTTTAAAAAGATTAAGAAAGATGTCGCAAGGGTTAACAAAGTGTGTATAAAGGGTATATAAAGGGTGTACAAAGGATGTATAAAGTTTGTACAAAGGATGTATAAAGGTTGTACAAAGGTGTACACCCATTCCTCATCTTTCAATAAAATATGTAAAAATGTTGTAAAAGGGTGTAAAAAGGGTATACAATGTATAGAAACGGTGTTAAAAGGATTTAGAAAGGGTGTGAAAAGAAGAAGAAGGATGTAGATAGCGTGTACAAAGATTGTACAAGAGGTGTATAAAGGGTGTACAAAGGGTATATAAAGGCTGTATAAAAGAGTCTACACCTATTCTACAAATTTTAAAAAAATATGTAGAAAACTACAGAAGGGTGTACAAAGGGTTTAGAAAGGATGTAGAAAGAGTGTTGAAAATGTTTAGAAAGGGTGTAAAAAGATGAAAATAGATGTAGAAAGGGTGGACAAAGTGTGTATAAAATGTGTGTAAAATGGTGTATAAAGGTTGTACAAAAGGTGTATAAATTGT
>NC_028356.1:36517656-36519968 GCF_000741045.1 Vigna radiata var. radiata | reverse complement strand
TGTACAAAGGGTGTATAAAAGTTGTACAAAGGGTGTACACACATTCTACATCTTTCAACAAAATATGTTAAAAGGTTGTACAAAGGGTATACAAAGGATGTAGAAAGAGTGTTGAAAAGGTTTATAAAGGGTTTAAAAATTTGAAGACAGATGTAGAAAATTTGTACAAAGGGTGTACAAAGGACGTATACAGGGTGCACACTAATTCTACATCCTTCTACAAAATATGTAGAAAGGTTCTAGAAGGGTTTACAAAGGGTATACAAATGGTGTATAAAGGGTATACAAATGGTGTAGAAAGGGTGATGAAAGGATTTAGAAAAGGAGTAAAGAGATTAAGAAGGATTTAGATAAGGTGTACAAAGTTTGTACAAGGAGTGTATAAATGATTTATATAGAGTGTATAAAGGGTGTACAAAGGGTGTACAAAAGATCTAAACCCGTTCTACAACTTTCTAAAAAATATGTAGAAATGCTGCATATGGGTCTACAAAGGGTATAAAAAGAGTGTAGCAAGGATGTAGAAAGAGTGTTGAAAGGGTTTTTAAATGCCTTAAAAAGATGAAGAAAGATGTAGCAAGGGTGTAAAAAGGGTGTACAAAGGGTGTATATATATTGTACAAAGGGTGTACACCCATTCTACATCTTTCAACAAAATATGTAAAAAGGTTGTAAAAGGGTGTACAAAAATTATACAATGGGTGTAGAAAGGGTGTTAAAAGGATTTAGAGAGGGTGTGAAAAGATGAAGAAGGATGTAGATAGTGTGTATAAATTGTGTACTATAGGTGTATAAAGGGTGTACATAAGGTATATAAAGATTGTACAAAGGGCACACACCCATTCTACAAATTTAAAAAAAATATTTAGAAAACTACAGATGGTTGTACAAATGGTTTAGAAAGGATGTAGTTAGAGTGTTGAAAAGGTTTAGAAATAGTGTAAAAAGATGAAGATAGATGTAGAAAGAGTGGACAAAGTGTGTATAAAAAGGGTGTATAAAGGGTGTACATCCATTCTACATCTTTCTAAAAAATATGAAGAAAGGTTGCAGAAGGTTGTACAAAGGGCATAAAAAGGGTGCAGAGAGGATGTAGAAAGGGTGTAGAACTATTAGGTGTACAAAGTATTTACAAAGACTGAAGAAGGGTATACAAAGGGTGTACAAAAGTTGCACAAAGGGTTTACATAGAAGTTTAGAAATGTAGAAAATGTGGACAAAGGTTGTAGAAAATATGTACAAAGAGTGTACAAAGGACGTATAAAGGGTGTACACTAATTCTACATCTTTATACAAAATATGTAGAAAGGCTCTAGAAAGGTGTACAAAGGGTATACAAAGGGTGTAGAAAGGGCGATGAAAAGATTTAGAAAGGGCGTAAAGAGTTTAAGAAGGATTTAGATAAGGTGTACAAAGTGTGTACAAGGAGTGTAGAAATGATTTAAAAAAAGTGTATAAAGGATGTACAAAAGGTGTACAAAATGTCTAAACCCATTCTACAACATTCTAAAAATTATTGAGAAATGCTGCATATGGGTGTATAGAGGGTCTAGAGAGAGTGTAGAAAGGATGTAGAAACAATTTTGAAAAGGTTTATAAAGGGTTTAAAAAGATTAAGAAAGATGTAGCAAGGGTTAACAAAGTGTGTATAAAGGGTATATAAAGGGTGTACAAAGGGTGTATAAAGGTTGTACAAAGGATGTATAAAGGTTGTACAAAGGGTGTACACCCATTCCTCATCTTTCAATAAAATATGTAAAAAGGTTGTAAAAGGGTGTACAAAGGTATACAATGTATAGAAAGGGTGTTAAAAGGATTTAGAAAGGGTGTGAAAAGACGAAGAAGGATGTAGATAGGGTGTACAAAGTGTGTACAAGAGGTGTATAAAGGGTGTACAAAGGGTATATAAAGGGTGTACAAAGAGTCTAAGCCCATTCTACAAATTTCAAAAAAATATGTAGAAAACTACAGAAGGGTGCACAATGGGTTTAGAAAGGATGAAGAAAGAGTGTTGAAAAAGTTTAGAAAGGGTGTAAAAAGATGAAAATAGATGTAGAAGGGGTGGACAAAGTGTGTACAAAGTGTGTGTAAAAGGGCGTATAAAGTTGTACAAAAGGTGTATAAATTGTGTACAAAGGGTGTACACCCATTCTACATCGTTCTAAAAAATATAAAGACAGGTCGTAGAAGGGTGTATAAAGGGTATAAAAAGGGTGTAAAAAGGGTGATGAAAGGATTTAGAAAGTGTGTAAAGAGATTAAGAAGGATTTAGATAAGGTGTACAAGGAGTGTATAAATGATTTATAAAGAGT
>NC_028356.1:36514916-36516236 GCF_000741045.1 Vigna radiata var. radiata | reverse complement strand
ATTTAGATAAGGTGTGCACAGTGTGTACAAGGAGTGTAGAAATGATTTATAAAAAGTTTATAAAGGGTGTAAAAAAGGTGTACAAAATGTCTAAACCCATTCTACAACATTCTAAAACATATGTAGAATTGCTGCATATGATATACAAAGGGTCGAGAAAGAGTGTAGAAAGGATGTAGAAACAGTTTTGAAAGGGTTTAAAAAGATTAAAAAAGATGTAGCAAGGGTGTACAACTTTCTAAAAGTATGTAGAAAGGCTCTAGAAGGGTGTACAAAGGGTATACAAAGGGTGTAGAAAGGGTGATGAAAGGATTTACAAAGGGTGTAAAGAGATTAACAAGGATATAGATAAGGTGTGCACAGTGTGTACAAGGAGTGTAGAAATGATTTATAAAAAGTTTATAAATGGTGTAAAAAAGGTGTACAAAATGTGTAAATCCATTCTACAACATTCTAAAAAATATGTAGAAATGCTGCATATGGATGTACAAAGGGTCTATAGAGAGTGTAGAAAGGATTTAGAAACAGTTTTGAAAGGGTTTATAAAGGGTTTAAAAAGATTAAAAAAGATGTAGCAAGGGTGTACAACTATCTAAAAATATATAGAAAGGCTCTAGAAGGGTGTACAAAGGGTGTAGAAAGGGTGATGAAAGGATTTAAAAAGGGTGTAAAGAGATTAACAAGGATTTAGATAAGGTGTGCACAGTGTGTACAAGGAGTGTAGAAATGATTTATAAAAAGTTTATAAAGTGTGTAAAAAAGGTGTACAAAATGTTTAAACCCATTCTACAACATTCTAAAAAATATGTAGAAATGCTGCATATGGATGTACAAAGGGTCTAGAAAGAGTGTAGAAAGGATGTAGAAGCAGTTAAGAAAGGGTTTATAAAGGGTTTAAAAGGATTAAAAAAGATGTAGCAAGGGTTAACAAAGTGTGTATAAAGGGTATATAAAGAGTGTACAAAGGGTGTATAAAGGTTGTACAAAGGATGTATAAAGGTAGTACAAAGGGTGTACACCCATTCTTCATATTTCAATAAAATATGTAAAAAGGTGTACAAAGGGTATAAAATATGTGTAGAAAGGGTGTTAAACGGATTTAGAAAGGGTGTGAAAAGATGAAGAAGGATGTAGATAGCGTGTACAAAGTTTGTACAAGAGGTGTATAAAGGGTGTACAAAGGGTATATAAAGGCTGTACAAAGAGTCTACACCTATTCTACAAATTTCAGAAAAATATGTAGAAAACTACAGAAGGGTGTACAAAGGGTTTAGAAAGGATGTAGAAAGAGTGTTGAAAAGGTTTAGAAAGGGTGTAAAA
>NC_028356.1:36511094-36512035 GCF_000741045.1 Vigna radiata var. radiata | reverse complement strand
AAAGGGTGTACAAAGGACGTATAAAGGGTGTACANTAATTCTACATTTTTCTACAAAATATGTAGAAAGGCTCTAAAAGGGTGTACAAAGGGTATACAAAGGATGTAGAAAGGGTGATGAAAGGATTTAGAAAGGGTGTAAAAAGATTAACAAGTATTTAGATAAGGTGTGCACAATGTGTATAAGGAGTGTAGAAAAGATTTATAAAAAGTGTATAAAAGATGTACAAAAGGTGTACAAAATGTCTAAACCCATTCTACAACATTCTAAAAAATATGTAGAAATGCTGATATGAGTGTACAAAGGGTCTAGAAAGAGTGTAGAAAGGATGTAGAAACAGTTTTGAAAGGGTTTATAAAGGGTTTAAAAAGATTAAGCAAGATGTAGCAAGGGTTAACAATGTGTGTATAAAGGGTATATAAAGGGTGTACAAAGGGTGTATAAAGGTTGTACAAAGAGTGTATAAAGGTTGTACAAAGGGTGTACACCCATTCCTCATCTTCCAATAAAATATGTAAAAAGCTTGTAAAAGGGTGTACAAAGGGTATACAATGTACAAAAAGGGTGTTAAAAGGATTTAGAAAGAGTGTGAAAAGATGAAGAAGGATGTAGATAGGGTGTACAAAGTGTGTACAAGAGGTGTATAAAGGGTGTACAAAGGGTATATAAAGGTTGTACAAATGGTCTATACCCATTCTACAAATTTCAAAAAAATATGTAGAAAACTACAGAAGGGTGTACAATGGGTTTAGAAAATATGTAGAAAGAGTATTGAAAAGGTTTAGGAAGGGTGTATAAATTGTGTGTAAAAGGGTGAATAAAGTTGTACAAAAGGTGTATAAATATTGTACAAAGGGTGTACACTCATTCTACATCCTTCTAAAAAATATAAAGACAGGTCGTAGAAGGGTGTACAAAGGGTAGAAAAAGGGTGTAAAAAT
>NC_028356.1:36504965-36507059 GCF_000741045.1 Vigna radiata var. radiata | reverse complement strand
GATGTAGAAATAGTTTTGAAAGGGTTTATAAAGGGTTTAAAAAGATTAAGAAAGATGTAGCAAGGGTTAACAAAGTGTGTATAAAGGGTATATAAGGAGTGTACAAAGGGTGTATAAAGGTTGTACAAAGGGTGTATAAAGGTTGTACAAACGGTGTACACCCATTCCTCATCTTTCAATAAAATATGTAAAAAGGTTGTAAAAGAGTGTACAAAGGTTATACAATGTATAGAAAGGGTGTTAAAAGGATTTAGAAATAGTGTGAAAAGATGAAGAAGGATGTAGATAGGGTGTACAAAGTGTGTACAAGAGGTGTATAAAGGGTGTACAAATGGTATATAAAGGTTGTACAAAGAGTCTACACCCATTCTACAAATTTCAAAAAAATATGTAGAAAACTATAGAAGGGTGTACAATGGGTTTAGAAAGGATGTAGAAAGAGGGTTGAAAATGTTTAGGAAGGGTGTAAAAAGATGAAAATAGATGTAGAAAGGGTGGACAAAGTGCGTATAAATTGTGTGTAAAAGGGTGTATAAAGTTGTACAAAAGGTGTATAAATTGTGTACAAAGGGTGTACACGCATTCTACATCCTTATAAAAAATATAAAGACAGGTCGTAGAAGGGTGTACAAAGGGTATGAAAAGGGTGTAAAAAGGGTGATGAAAGGATTTAGAAAGTGTGTAAAGAGATTAAGAAGGATTTAGATAAGGTGTACAAGGAATGTATAAATGTTTTATAAAGAGTGTATAAAGGGTGTACGAAGGGTGTACAAAAGGTTGAAACCCATTCTACAATTTTCTAAAAAATATGTAGAAATGTTGCATATGGGTGTACAAAGGGTATATAAAGAGTGTAGAAAGGATGTAGAAAGAGTGTTGAAAAGGTTTATAAAGGGTTTAAAAAGATGAAAATAGATGTAGAAAGGGTGGACAAAGTGTGTATAAATTGTGTAAAAGGGTGTATAAAGTTGTACAAAAGGTGTATAAATTGTGTACAAAGGGTGTACACCCATTCTACATCCTTCTAAAAAATATAAAGACAGGTCGTAGAAGGGTGTACAANACAAAGGGTGTACACCCATTCTACATCCTTCTAAAAAATATAAAGACAGGTCGTAGAAGGGTGTACAAAGGGTATAGAAAGGGTGTAAAAAGGGTCATGAAAGGATTTAGAAAGTGTGTAAATAGATTAAGAAGGATTTAGATAAGGTGTACAAGTAGTGTATAAATGATTTATAAAGAGTTTATAAAGGGTGTACAAAGGGTGTACAAAAGGTTGAAACCCATTCTACAATTTTCTAAAAAATATGTAGAAATGTTGTATATGGGTGTATAAATGGTATATAAAGAGTGTAGAAAGGATGTAGAAAGAGTGTTGAAAAGGTTTATCAAGGGTTTAAAAAGATGAAAAAAGATGTAGCAAGGGTGAACAAAGTGTGTACAAAGTTTGTATAAAGGGTGTATAAAGAGTGTACAAAGGGCGTATAAAAGTTGTACAAAGGGTGTACACACATTCTACATCTTTCAACAAAATATGTTAAAAGGTTGTAAAAGGGTGTACAAAGGGTATATTAAGGATGTAGAAAGAGTGTTGAAAAGGTTTATAAAGGGTTTAAAAAGATGAAGAAAGATGTAGCAAGGGTTATAAAGGCTATATATCCATTCTACATCTTTCTAAAACATATGAAGAAAGGTTGTAGAAGGTTGTACAAATGGCATAGAAAGGGTGCAGAGAGGATGTAGAAAGGGTGTAGAACTATTAGGTGTACAAAGTATTTACAAATAGTGAACAAGGGTGTACAAAGGGTGTACAAAAGTTGCGCAAAGGGTTTACATAGAAGTTTAGAAATGTAGAAAAGGTGGACAAANGTTGTAAAAAATATGTACAAAATGCTGCATATGAGTGTACAAAGGGTATATAAAGGCTCTACAAAGAGTGTTGAAAGGGTTTATAGATGGTTTACAAAGATGAAGAAAGATGTAGCAAGGGTGTAAAGAAGGTGTACAAAGGGTATATAAAGAGTGTAGAAAGGATGTAGAAAGAGTGTTGAAAGGGTTTATAAAGGGTTTAAAAAGATGAAGAAAGATGTAGCA
>NC_028356.1:36498244-36500135 GCF_000741045.1 Vigna radiata var. radiata | reverse complement strand
CGAAATTACAATTATACAATTTTGTATATAAAATTATAAATTCAATCATACAATCAATTCAGTCATACAATCATACAATTAATAATCATTTAAATTATCAATTCAAACATTCAATCACACATAATTACATAAATAAAAATTGAAATAAAAAACGTTCATAGCATATTATTAAAAAAAATTGTTGATAAAAAAAAATAAAAACTTAAATAAAAGCTAACATACTTTGCCTCTTAAAGAACGACCGAAACCACAACAAATTTGACAAAAATGATCAAAGCCACAACAACATATGCATCAAGAAACGAAAGCAAACATAGAGGCTTAATGGAAAACTTGACGAGGGCATAAAGGAAGTACCTGGAATGGGCACAACAAAATGCAGTTCACGATCTCAGGGTAGAAAATGACGATTCTGATCGGTCAAAAATCTTCCCCAACGTCAAAAATGGCAAATGCACCGAACAAAATGCAGTTTAAACGATGAAAAATGATAGAGAATGGAAGAACAGGGTCGCCGTTAACGGAGAAGAAGCAAAACGAAGGTCTGAAACTGTTTCGCGAAGAAGACGAAACTGTTTCGCGATTTTTATTTTTTTCCCTTCAGAAGGAGAATCTGTCGCGGTTCTACACTTAACCGCGGCATAAAGAGGGAATAGGCCGCGGTTCAAAACCCAATCGCGGCCTATTCATTTTAAAAAAATAATATAAAATGGCATTTTTGAAATTTTTTTTAACTTATATGCCGCGGTTCAGCGCCCAACCGCGACATATACTCTGAAAATTTTAAAATTACCTCAGACCAGGGAATAGGCCGCAGTTGTCCAGGGAACCGCGGCCTATTCCCCAACGTTCAGAATCCCCTTAACTGCCTCCCAACTGCTTTTTGGGGAATGTCAGCAGGTAGCAGGGGGAATAGGCCGCGGTTGGTCAGAGAACCGCGGCCTATACCCCCTGCTACCTGCTGACATTCCCATCAGTCAGCCTCCTGCAATAAATTGACAGGGGAATAGGCCGCGGTTCTCTGACCAACCGCGGCCTATTCCCCTGTCATTAAATTTTTTTCCCTGACGTGGAGTCAAAGGGGTTGGTTGACTTGAGTATATGTCGCGGTTATGTGGGGAACCGCGGCATATAAGTTCAATTTATTTACAAAACTTCCACCGCGCAGCATTATGCTGCGGTTTCTGGTGAACCGTGGCATAATGTGCACTGTATAATCCTTTTTTTTTACTAGTGAGTTTTGAAAGGGTTTATAAAGGGTTTAAAAAGATTAAGAAAGATGTAGCAAGGGTTAACAAAGTGTATAAATGGTATATAAAGGGTGTACAAAGGGTGTATAAAGGTTGTACAAAGGGTGTATAAAGGTTGTACAAAGGGTGTACACCCATTCTTCATCTTTCAATAAAATATGTAAAAAGGTTGTAAAAGGGTGTACAAAGGGTATAAAATGTATAGAAAGGGTGTTAAAAGGATTTAGAAAGGGTGTGAAAAGAGGAAGAAGGATGTAGATAGGGTGTACAAAGTGTGTACAAAAGGTGTATAAAGGGTGTACAAAGGGTATATTAAGGCTGTACAAATAGTCTACACCTATTCTACAAATTTCAAAAAAATATGTAGAAAACTACAGAAGGGTGTAGAATGGGTTTAGAAAGGATGTAGAAAGAGTGTTGAAATGGTTTAAAAAGGGTGTAAAAAGATGAAAATAAATGTAGAAAGGGTGGACAAAGTGTGTACAAATTGTGTATAAAGTGTGTGTAAAAGGGTGTATAAAGGTTGTACAAAATGTGTATAAATTGTGTACAAAGGGTGTACACCTATTCTACATCCTTCTAAAAAATATATAGACAGGTCGTAGAAGGGTGTACAAAGGGTATAGAAAGGGTGTAAAAAG
>NC_028356.1:36490540-36491854 GCF_000741045.1 Vigna radiata var. radiata | reverse complement strand
TTGTATAAAGGGTGTATAAAGGGTGTACAAAGGGTGTATAAAAGTTGTACAAAGGGTGTACACACATTCTACATCTTTCAACAAAATATGTTAAAAGGTTGTAAAAGGGTGTACAAAGGGTATACAAAGGATGTAGCAAGAGTGTTGAAAAGGTTTATAAAGGGTTTAAAAAGATGAAGAAAGATGTAGCAAGAGTGTATAAAGGGTGTATAAATTGTGTATAAAGGGTGTACATCCGTTCTACATCTTTCTAAAACATATGAAGAAACGTTGCAGAAGGTTGTACAAAGGGCACAGAAAAGGTGCAATAAGGATGTAGAAAGGGTGTAGAACTATTAGGTGTACAAAGTATTTACAAAGAGTGAAGAAGGGTGTACAAAGGGTGTACAAAAGTTGCACAAAGAATATACATAGAAGTTTAGAAATGTAGAAAAGGTGGACAAAGGTTGTAGAAAATATGTAGAAAGGATCTAGAAGGGTGTACAAAGGGTATACAAAGGGTGTACAAAGGGTGATGAAAGGATTTAGAAAGGGCGTAAAGAGATTAAAAAGGATTTAGATAAGGTGTGCAAAGTGTGTACAAGGAGTGTAGAAATGATTTATAAAAAGTGTATGAAGGTACAAAAGGTGTACAAAATGTCTAAACCCATTCTACAACATTCTAAAAAATATGTAGAAATGTTGCATATGGGTGTACAAAGGGTCTAGAAAGAGTGTGGAAAGGATGTAGAAACAGTTTTGAAAGGGTTTATAAAGGGTTTAAAAAGATTAAGAAAGATGTAACAAGGGTTAACAAAGTGTGTATAAACGGTATATAAAGGGTGTACAAAGGGTGTATAAAGGTTGTACAAAAGGTGTATAAAGGTTGTACAAAGGGTGTACACCCATTCCTCATCTTTCAATAAAATATGTCAAAAGGTTGTAAAAGGGTGTACAAAAGGTATACAATGTGTAGAAAGGATGTTAAAAGGATTTAGAAAGGGTGTGAAAAGATGAAGAAGGATGTAGATAGAGTGTACAAAGGGTATATAAAGGCTCTACAAAGAGTCTACACCCATTCTACAAATTTCAAAAAAATATGTTGAAAACTACATATGGGTATGGGTTTAGAAAGGATGTAGAAAGAGTGTTGAAAAGGTTTAGAAAGGGTGTAAAAAGTTGAAAATAGATGTCGAAAGGGTGGACAAAGTGTGTACCAATTGTGTATAAGGTGTGTGTAAAAGGTTGTACAAAAGGTGTATAAATTGTGTACAAATGGTGTACACCCATTCTACATCCTTCTAAAAAATATAAAGACAGGTCGTAGAAGGGTGT
>NC_028356.1:36480337-36487165 GCF_000741045.1 Vigna radiata var. radiata | reverse complement strand
ATTAAGAAGGATTTAGATAAGGTGTACAAAGTTTGTACAAGGAGTGTATAAATGATTTATATAGAGTGTATAAAGGGTGTACAAAAGATCTAAACTCGTTCGACAACTTTCTAAAAAATATGCAGAAATGCTGCATATGGGTCTACAAAGGGTATAAAAAGAGTGTAGCAAGGATGTAGATAGAGTGTTGAAAGGGTTTATAAATGGTTTAAAAAGATGAAGAAAGATGTAGCAAGGGTGTAAAAAGGGTGTACAAAGGGTGTATAAAGGTTATACAAAGGGTGTACACCCATTCTACATCTTTCAACAAAATATGTAAAAAGGTTGTAAAAGGTTCATAAAGGGTTTAAAAAGATGAAGAAAGATGTAGCAAGGGTGTATAAAGGGTGTATAAAGTGTGTATAAAGGGTGTATAAAGGGTGTACATCCATTATACATCTTTCTAAAACATATTAAGAAACGTTGCAGAAAGTTGTACAAAGGGCATAGAAAGGGTGCAGAGAGGATGTAGAAAGGGTGTAAACTATTAGGTGTACAAAGTATTTACAAAGAGTGAAGAAGGGTGTACAAAGGGTGTACAAAAGTTGCACAAAGGGTTTACATAGAAGTTTAGAAATGTAGAAAAGGTGGACAAAGGTTGTATAAAATATGTACAAAGGGTGTACAAAGGACGTACAAAGGGTGTAGACTAATTCTACATCTTTCTACAAAATATGTAGAAAGGCTCTAGAAGGGTGTATAAAGGGTATACAATGGGTGTACAAAGGGTGATGAAAGGATTTAGAAAGGGCGTAAAGAGATTAAGAAGGATTTAGAAATATGCAAAGTGTGTAGAAGCAGTGTAGAAATGATTTATAAAAAGTGTATAAAGGGTGTACAAAAGGTGTACAAAATGTCTAAACCCATTATACAACATTCTAAAAAATAAGTAGAAATGCTGCATATGGGTGTACAAAGGGTCTAGAAAGAGTGTAGAAAGGATGTAGAAACAATTTTGAAAGGGTTTATAAAGGGTTTAAAAAGATTAAGAAAGATGTAGCAAGGGTTAACAAAGTGTGTATAAAGGGTATATAAAGGGTGTACAAAGGGTTTATAAAGGTTGTACAAAGGGTGTTTAAAGGTTGTACAAAGGGTGTACACTGATTCCTCATCTTTCAATAAAATATGTAAAAAGGTTGTAAAAGGATGTACAAAGGGTATACAATGTGTAGAAAT
Source organism: Vigna radiata var. radiata (assembly GCF_000741045.1). Taxonomy (NCBI): domain Eukaryota; kingdom Viridiplantae; phylum Streptophyta; class Magnoliopsida; order Fabales; family Fabaceae; genus Vigna; species Vigna radiata. The sequence continues at coordinate 36,485,950 of NC_028356.1, read as the reverse complement.
GGTGTTAAAAGGATTTAGAAAGAGTGTGAAAAGATGAAGAAGGATGTAGATAGGGTGTACAAAGTGTGTACAAGAGGTGTATAAAGGGTGTACAAAGGGTATATAAAGGCTGTACAAAGAGTCTACACCCATTCTACAAATTTCAAAAAAATATGTAGAAAAGTACAGAAGGGTGTACAATGGGTTTAGAAAGGATGTAGAAAGAGTGTGGAAAAGGTTTAGAAAGGGGGTAAAAAGATGAAAATAGATGTAGAAAGGGAGTACAAAGTGTGTAGAAATTGTGTATAAGGTGTCTGTAAAAGGTTGTATAAAGGTTGTACAAAAGGTGTATAAATTGTGTACAAATGGTGTACACCCATTCTACATCCTTCTAAAAAATATAAAGACAGGTCGTAGAAGGGTGTACAAAGGGTATACAAAGGGTGTAGAAAGGGTGATGAAAGGGAGTAAAGAGATTAAGAAGGATTTAGATAAGGTGTAAAAAGTTTGTACAAGGAGTGTATAAATGATTTATATAGAGTGTATAAAGGGTGTACAAAGGGTGTACAAAAGATCTAAACCCGTTCGACAACTTTCTAAAAAATATGCAGAAATGCTGCATATGGGTCTACAAAGGGTATAAAAAGAGTGTAGCAAGGATGTACAAAGAGTGTTGAAAGGGTTTATAAATGTTTTAAAAAGATGAAGAAAGATGTAGCAAGGGTGTAAAATGGGTGTACAAAGGGTGTATAAAGGTTGTACAAAGGGTGTACACCCATTCTACATCTTTCTGCAAAATATGTAAAATGGTTGTAAAAGGGTGTACAAATGGTATACAATTGGTGTAGAAAGGGTGTTAAAAGGATTTAGAGAGGATGTGAAAAGATGAAGAAGGATGTAGATATTGTGTATAAATAGTGTACTAGAGGTGTATAAAGGGTGTACATAAGGTATATAAAGGTTGTACAAAGGGCATACACCCATTCTAAAAATTTAAAAAATGGTTTAGAAAGGATGTAGTTATAGTGTTGAAAAGGATTAGGAATAGTGTAAAAAGATTAAGATAGATGTAGAAAGAGTGGACAAAGTGTGTATAAAAATTGTGTATAAAGTGTGTACAAAGTTTGTATAAAGGCTGTATAAAGGGTGTACAAAGGGTATATAAAAGTTGTACCAAGGGTGTACACACATTCTACATCTTTCAACAAAATATGTTAAAAGGTTGTAAAAGGGTGTACAAAGGGTATACAAAGGATGTAGAAATAGTTTTGAAAGGGTTTATAAAGGGTTTAAAAAGATTAAGTAAGATGTAGCAAGGGTGTATAAAGGGTGTATAAAGTGTGTATACAGGGTGTATAAAGGGTGTAGATCCATTCTACATCTTTCTAAAACATATGAAGAAAGGTTGCAGAAGGTTGTAAAAAGGGCATAGAAAGGGTGTAGAGAGGATGTAGAAAGGGTGTAGAACTATTTGGTGTACAAGGTATTTACAAAGAGTGAAGAAGGGTGTACAAAAGTTGCACAAAGGGTTTACATAGAAATTTAGAAATGTAGAAAAGGTGGACAAAGGTTGTAGAAAATATGTACAAAGGGTGTACAAAGGATGTATAAAGGGTGTACACTAATTCTACATCTTTCTACAAAGGCTCTAGAAGGGTGTACAAAGGGTATACAAATGGTGTAAAAAGGCTGATGAAGGGATTTAGAAAGGGTGTAAGGAGATTAAGAAGGATTTAGATAAGGTGTACAAAGTGTATAAAGGGTGTATAAAGGGTGTACAAAAGGTGTACAAAATGTCTAAATCCATTCTACAACATTCTAAAAAATATGTAGAAATGCTGCATATGTGTGTACAAAGGGTCTAGAAAGAATGTAGAAAGGATGTTGAAAGGATGTATAAAGGTTGTACAAAGGGTGTATAAAGGGTGTACAAAGGGTGTATAAAGGTTGTACAAAGCGTGTATAAAGGTTGTACAAAGAGTGTATAAAGGTTGTACAAAGGGTGTACACTCATTCTTCATCTTTCAATAAAATATGTAAAAAGGTTGTAACAGGGTGTACAAAGGGTATACAATGTATAGAAAGGGTGTTAAAAGGATTTAGAAAGGGTGTGAAAAGAGGAAGAATGATGTAGATAAGGTGTACAAAGTGTGTACAAAAGGTGTATACAGGGTATACAAAGGGTATATAAAGGTTGTACAAAGAGTCTACACCTATTCTACAAATTTCAAAAAAATATGTAGAAAACTACAGAAGGGTGTACAATGGGTTTAGAAAGGATGTAGAAAGAGTGCTTAAGTGGTTTAGAAAGGGTGTAAAAAGATGAAAATAGATATAGAAAGGGTGGACAAAGTGTGTACAAAGTGTGTGTAAAAAGGTGTATAAAGGTTGTACAAAAGGTGTGTAAATTGTGTACAACTGGTGTACACCCATTCTACATCCTTCTAAAAAATATAAAGACAGGTCGTAGAAGGGTGTACAAAGGGTATAGAAAGGGTGTAAAAAGGGTGATGAAAGGATTTAGTAAGTGTGTAAAGAGATTAAGAAGGATTTAGATAAGGTGTACAAGGAGTGTATAAATGATTTATAAAGAGTGTATAAAGGGTGTACAAAGGGTGTACAAAAGGTTGAAACCCATTCTACAACTTTCTAAAAAATATGTAGAAAGTTTGCATATGGGTGAACAAAGGGTATATAAAGAGTGTAGAAAGGATGTAGAAAGAGTGTTGAAAGGATTTATAAAGGGTTTAAAAAGATGAAGAAAGATGTAGCAAGTGTTCATAAAGTGTGTACAAAGTTTGTATAAATGGTGTATAAAGGATGTACAAAGGGTGTATAAAAGTTGTACAAAGGGTGTACACACATTCTACATCTTTCCACAAAATATGTTAAAAGGTTTTAAAAGGGTGTGGACAAAGGGTATACAAAGGATGTATAAAGAGTGTTGAAAAGGTTTATAAAGGATTTAAAAAGATGAAGAAAGATGTAGCAAGGGTGTATAAAGGACGTAACCATAAAAGATGTAGAAAGATCTATTTAAAATTAAATATTGTTAACCATAAAAGTTGTTGATTAAATGAGTACGGTTTTCTTATTAGAAGAATTGAAAATTTTGATTTGGTAGAACAAGGAAATAAAAGTTATTATATACATATTATTCCATTGTATAATAGAATCTGGGTTATTATGGAAATGCACACACATATATATAATACTCAATCAGAAAACAGTTTAAAGAAAAATACAAAAACCAAATCGTTCTTGATGAGAAGAAATTATTATTATCTGAATACAAATTATTCTGTTTACTATACAGATAGGCCCCTATTTATAACCAGCTTATAATTCTTCCATTAATTGCTCTTGTTTCTTCTGATCTACCTATCCTTATCAGTTTCTTTTCCTATATGACATGCTTATATAAAATACAAAACTAATTATGTTGATTTCATAATCAAACAGTTTGTATTATTTCTATAATAATGTAAATTATGAACACATGGCATAGCACACCAAAGCAATGTTGACCCATCATATCAGGCTCAAAAATCTCTATTTGTCCCTTGTTGATAAAAAAAATGTTAATAAGCACCTCAATAATTATTCATGTAGTACCAAAATAAGTAAATACACAGATATTTTAAGTGCTTTTTATAAATATTTAAAAATTAAGGAAAGACATCATTTTTCCTGTTTGGAGATAAAATTTACACAAGGGATTAATTAACTTATCAGTAAAGTAATAGTTGCTTCAATTTATTATTCAACTGGTGAAGGGGGAAAAATCAAAGGCAAACAGGACAACAAAGTTAAAGAGAAAATGTAATCTAATTGTGTTTCTTATGATAAGTCGAATATCACAGTGTAATTGTTTCTGACATGAAAGTACTATAAACATGGTGAGATCCAGCTAGTTCCTTTTATTTTATCTCATAGACCTACGCAACTCTTTGGTCCAAATCGTATGTTCCTTTTATTTTATCTCATCCTTCCATCTCCTTAAAAGATCTCTCCAACAACCTACCAATTAAATTCACAAGTACAGTTCAAATTCAAACAATCACTGAAATACCTAAATTTTTCCTTCCAGGTAAACAACATAAAATTAAGTAATACCAAAATCAAATCCTTTATCTTCCTTCTATCTATCAGTGTTTCACCATATCATTAATCAATTTAACAAAAGTACATCACCAATGAAATTCACAATAAATCGAAACTAAAAGAAAGTTGTCACTATCATACACACTGCAATTTTATATAAACAATCAAACAAAACTGCTCTCTCACATTAAAACCACAATTGTAAAAGAAGACCAACGAAAATAAGCATCCGAAGCAAATCAACCATATTGCACAGAGAAGAGCGAACAAAAATTCAAAGCGTGCAAAACCACCAAAACCTCAACCATTGGGAAAAAGAAAAGGTAAGAATATAAATTTGCAAGAGAGTAATTGAGGGTTGCCTTTTGGGTTGAGAAATACTTTAAATAGAAACGATCTTTGGAGAAGAAATTGAAGAACGCAACAATAGAGCATTCACAGAGACTAGGGTTCTACCTAGTTTTGCACCTAAAACCAGCAATCGATAGTAAGAGAGGATCAAAACGACATAGCTTGAAGATAGTTTGATTTCACTTACGCAAAATCTAAGGAAAACACAAAATGAGAAATTGCAGTTCGTCCTCTTAGTGCACAGAATGAGAAATTGCGACGACACCACCGAGCCCACAGATTGTGGATGCGGCGGTCTGCCTTGGTGGAGGAGACAAGAAAACCTAGTTGTATTTTGTGAAAAGCACGAGAGTAGGAGTGACAGTGAGAGTGAGAGTGATAGTGAGAGGGAAAGTAAGAGAGATAGGGAGAGGGAAATCTGAATTTGAAAAATTAAAGAGGCAGAGATATTATGACGTATGTCCATTTCTAAGTAATAATAGGTTTTCCACTAATTTGCAAGTTTGCCACCGTGTTTAATTTTATGACTGATATATAATACTACGTCATAATATGTCTTGAACTTATTCTTTTTATTACGATTCTGCCTCTAATGAACCTATTATGATGTATAATTTTTGTACATCATAATAAGTCTGTCATAAAAACTCATTTTTCCACTGGTGAGGGTTTAGAAAGGATGTAGAAAGAGTGTTGAAAAGGTTTAGAAAGGGTGTAAAAAAATGAGGATAGATGTAGAAAGGATGGACAAAGTATGTACAAAGTGTGTATAAAGTGTGTGTAAAAGGGTGTATAAAGGTTGTTCAAAAGGTGTATAAATTGTGTACAAAGGGTGTACACCCATTCTACATCCTTCTAAAAAATATAAAGGCAGGTCGTAGAAGGGTGTACAAAGGGTATAGAAAGGGTGTAAAAAGGTTGATGAAAGGATTTAGAAAGTGTGTAAACATATTACGAAGGATTTAGATAAGGTGTACAAGGAATGTATAAATGATTTATAAAGAGTGTATAAAGGGTGTACAAAGGGTGTACAAAAGGTTTAAACCCATTCTACAACTTTCTAAAAAATATGTAGAAATATTGCATATGGGTGTACAAAGGGTATAGAAAGAGTGTAGAAAGGATGTAGAAAGAGTGTTGAAAGGGTTTATAAAGGGTTTAAAAAGATGAAGAAAGATG
>NC_028356.1:36477368-36479487 GCF_000741045.1 Vigna radiata var. radiata | reverse complement strand
AAAGTATTTGCAAAGAGTGAAGAAGGGTGTACAAGGGGTGTACAAAAGTTGCACAAAGGGTTTACATAGAAGTTTAGAAATGTAGAAAAGGTGGAAAAAGGTTGTAGAAAATATGTACAAAGGGTGTACCGAGGGCATATAAAGGGTGTACACTAATTCTACATCTTTCTACAAAATATGTAGAAAGATTCCAGAAGGGTGTACAAAGGGTATACAAAGGGTGTAGAAAGGGTATACAAAGGGTTTACATAGAAGTTTAGAAATGTAGAAAAGGTGGAAAAAGGTTGTAGAAAATATGTACAAAGGGTGTACAAAGGACGTATACAGGGTGTACACTAATTCTACATCTTTCTAAAAAATATGTAGAAGGGTTCTAGAAGGGTGTACAAAGGGTATACAAAGGGTATAGAAAGGGTGATGAAAAGATTTAGAAAGGGAGTAAAGAGATTAAGAAGGATTTAGATAAGGTGTACAAAGTTTGTACAAGGAGTGTATAAATGATTTATATAGAGTGTACAAAGGGTGTACAAAGGGTGTACAAAAGATCTAAACCTGTTTTACAACTTTCTAAAGAATATGCAGATATGTTGCATATGGGTCTAAAAAGAGTATAGAAAGAGAGTAGCAAGGATGTAGAAATAGTGTTGAAAGGGTTTATAAATAGTTTAAAAAGATGAAGAAAGATGTAGCAAGGGTGTATAAAGGGTGTACATAGAGTATATAAGGGTTGTACAAATGGCATACACCCATTCTACAAATTTAAAAAAAAAATATTTAGAAAACTACAGATGGGTGAACAAATGGTTTACAAAGAATGTNGTTAGAGTGTTGAAAAGGTTTAGAAAGAGTGCAAAGAGATGAAGATAGATGTAGAAAGAGTGGACAAAGTGTGTATAAAAAGGGTGTATAAAGGGTGTACATCCATTCTACATCTTTCTAAAAAAATATGAAGAAAGATTGCAGAAGGTTGTACAAGGGGCATAGAAAGGGTGCAGAGAGCATGTAGAAAGGGTGTAGAACTATTAGGTGTACAAAGTATTTGCAAAGAGTGAAGAAGGGTGTACAAAAGTTGCACAAAGGGTTTACATAGAAGTTTAGAAATGTAGAAAAGGTGCACAAAGGTTGTAGAAAATATGTACAAAGGGTGTACAAAGGACGTATAAAGGGTGTACATTAATTCTACATCTTTCTACAAAATATGTAGTAGGGTTTACAAAGGGTATACAAAGGGGTATAGAAAGGGTGATGAAAGGATTTAGAAAGGTGTACAAAGTGTGTACAAGGAGTGTAGAAATGATTTATAAAGGGTGTACAAAAGGTGCACAAAATGTGTAAACCCATTCTATAACATTCTAAAAAATATGTAGAAATGCTGCATATGGGTGTACAAAGGGTCTAGAAAGAGTGTAAAAAAGATGTAGAAACAGTTTTGAAAGGGTTTATAGAGGGTTTAAAAAGATTAAGAAAGATGTAGCAAGGGTTAACAAAGTGTTTATAAAGGGTATATAAAGGGTGTACAAAGGGTGTATAAAGGTTGTACAAAGGATGTAGAAAGGTTGTACAAAGGGTGTACACCCATTCTTCACCTTTCAATAAAATATGTAAAAAGGTTGTAAAAGGGTATACAATGGGTGTAGAAACGGTGTTAAAAGGATTTAGAAAGGGTGTGAAAAGATGAAGAAGGATGTAGATAGGGTGTACAAAGTGTAAACAAGAGGTGTATAACGGGTGTACAAAGGGTATATAAAGGTTGTACAAAGAGTCTACACCCATTCTACAAATTTCAAAAAAATATGTAGAAAACTACAGAAGAGTATACAAAGGGTTTAGAAAGGATGTAGAAAGAGTGTTGAAAAGGTTTAGAAAGGGTGTAAAAAGATGAAGATAGATGTAGAAAGGATGGACAAAGTGTGTACAAAGTGTGTATAAAGTGTGTGTAAAAGGGTGTATAAAGCTTGATCAAAAGGCGTATAAATTGGGTACAAAGGGTGTACACCTATTCTACATCCTTCTAAAAAATATAAAGACAGGTCGTAGAAGGGTGTACAAAGGGTATAGAAAGGGTGTAAAAAGAGTGATGAAAGGATTTAGAAAGTGTGTAAAGATATTAAGAAGGATT
>NC_028356.1:36473556-36475758 GCF_000741045.1 Vigna radiata var. radiata | reverse complement strand
TTGTATAAAGGGTGTATAAAGGGTGTACAAAGGGTGTATAAAAGTTGTACAAAGGGTGTACACACATTCTACATCTTTCAACAAAATATGTTAAACGGTTGTAAAAGGGTGTACAAAGGGTATACAAAAGATGTAGAAAGAGTGTTGAAAAGGTTTAGAAATGGTTTAGAAATGGTTTAAAAAGATGAAGAAAGATGTAGCAAGGGTGCATAAAGCGTGTACATAAGGTATATACAGGTTGTACAAAGGGCATACACCCATTCTACAAATTTAAATAGAATATTTAGAAAACTACAGATGGGTGTACAAATGGTTTAGAAAGGATGTAGTTAGAGTGTTGAAGAGGTTTAGACAAAGTGTGAAAAGATGAAGATAGATGTAGAAAGAGTGGACAAAGTGTGTTTAAAAAGTGTATAAAGGGTATACATCAATTCTAAATCTTTCTAAAAAAATATGAAGAAGGGTTGCAGAAGGTTGTACAAAGGGCATAGAAGGCGTGCAGAGAGAATGTAGAAAGGGTGTAGAACTATTAGGTGTTCAAAGTATTTACAAATAGTGAAGAATGGTGTATAAAGGGTGTACAAAGGGTGTACACCCATTCTTCATCTTTCAATAAAATATGTAAAAAGGTTGTAAAAGGGTGTACAATGGGTGTAGAAAGGGTGTTAAAAGGATTTAGAAAGGGTTTGAAAAGATGAAGAAGGATGCAGATAGGGTGTACAAAGTGTGTACAAGAGTTGTATAAAGAGTGTACAAAGGGTATATAAAGGTTGTAAAAGAGTCTACACTCATTCTACAAATTTCAAAAAAATATGTAGAAAACTATAGAAGGGTGTACAAAGGATTTAGAAAGGATGTAGAAAGAATGTTGAAAAGGTTTGGAAAGGGTGTAAAAAGATGAAGATAATTGTAGAAAGGGTGGACAAAGTGTGTATAAAGTGTGTGTAAAAGGGTGTATAAAGGTTGTACAAAAGGAGTACAAATTGTGTACAAAGGGTGTACACCCATTCTACATCATTCTAAAAAATATAAAAACAGGTCGTAGAAGGGTGTAGAAAGGGTATAGAAAGTGTGTAAAAAGGGTGATGAAAGGATTTAGAAAGTGTGTAAAGAGATTAAGAAGGATTTATATAAGGTGTACAACGTTTGTACAAGGAATGTAGAAATTATTTATAAAAAGTGTATAAAGGGTGTACAAAAGGTGTACAAAATGTCTAAACCCATTCTACAACATTCTAAAAAATATGTACAAATGCTGCATATGGGTGTTCAAAGAGTCTAGAAAGAGTGTAGAAAGGATGTAGAAACAGTTTTGAAAGGGTTTATAAAGGGTTTAAAGAGATGAAGATGTAGCAAGGGTTAAGAAAGTGGGTACAAAGTTTGTATAAAAGGTATATAAAGGGTGTACCAAGGGTGTATAAAGGTTGTACAAAGGGTGTATAAAGGTTGTACAAAGGGTGTACACTCATTCTTCATCTTTCAGTAAAATATGTAAAAAGGTTGTAAAAGGGTGTATAATGGGTATACAATGGGTGTAGAAAGGGTTTTAAAAGGATTTAGAAAGGGTGTGAAAAGATGTAGAAGGATGTAGATAGGGTGTACAAAGGGTATATAAAGGTTGTACAAAGAGTCTACACCCATTCTACGAATTTCAAAAAAAATGTAGAAAACTACAGAAGAGTGTACAAAGGGTTTAGAAAGGATGTAGAAAGAGTGTTTAAAAGGTTTAGAAAGGGTGTAAAAAAATGAAGATAGATGTAGAAAGGATGGACAAAGTGTGTACAAAGTGTGTATAAAGTGTGTGTAAAAGGGTGTATAAAGGTTGCTCAAAAGGTGTATAAATTGTGTACAAAGGGTGTACACCCATTCTACATCCTTCTAAAAAATATAAAGACAGGTCGTAGAAGGGTGTACAAAGAGTATAGAAAGGGTGTAAAAAGGGTGATGAAAGGATTTAAAAAGTGTGTAAAGATACTAAGAAGGATTTAGATAAGGTGTACAAGGAATGTATAAATCATTTATAAAGAGTGTATAAAGGGTGTACAAAGGGTGTACAAAAGGTTTAAACCCATTCTACAACTTTCTAAAAAATATGTAGAAATATTGTATATGGGTGTACAAAGGGTATAGAAAGAGTGTAGAAAGGATGTAGAAAGAGTGTTGAAAGGGTTTATAAAGGGTTTAAAAAGATGAAGAAAGATG
>NC_028356.1:36470192-36471021 GCF_000741045.1 Vigna radiata var. radiata | reverse complement strand
TGAAAAGGTTTATAAAGGGTTTAAAAAGTTGAAGACAGATGTAGAAAATATGTACAAAGGGTGTACAAAGGACGTATACAGGGTGTACACTAATTCTACATCTTTCTAAAAAATATGTAGAAAGGTTCTAGAAGGGTGTACAAAGGGTATACAAAGGGTGTAGAAAGGGTGATGAAAGGATTTAGAAAGGATTTAGAAAGAGAGTAAAGAGATTAAGAAGGATTTAGATAAGGTGTACAAAGTTTGTACAAGGAGTGTATAAATGATTTATATAGAGTGTATAAAGGACGAGGAGAAGGCATGGCGATTGACACTGGGCGGACCTGAGGGAAACCGCCCAGCGGTGGCGATTGCCGTCGAGCGGTAGGGCGATTTGTGGCAAACCGCCCGGCGGTGGCTTGCTGGACTTGGGCCCGTTTTCTGATGCGCTCCTCACCTATATATACCCCTCTTGCGAATTCAGAATCATTCTTTTGACAGGGGAGAACGGCCAGACCTAATTTTGCTCTCTGGAGAGGATCTTTTGGATGCTTAGGCTCCTTTTCATCTTTTCTAGGGTTTGCTTTTCCATTCTTCTTCCATTTTTCATCTAGTTTCACCATGTCCATGGTGAACTAAACCCTATTATTGTTGGGGGAAACAATGTAATCTTATGATAATCTCTCTTATTGAATCCCTTGATTATTTATATGGTCTACATATGTTTTGATTGATTATTGTTGGGTTATCATCTGTGCTTAAGGCCTTTATCGTTTAACTCATTCGGTATATTGATGTTTGTCTTTATTGATATGGGGATGTACAGTAATGACATGAACGGGTGAGTAAT
>NC_028356.1:36464506-36468863 GCF_000741045.1 Vigna radiata var. radiata | reverse complement strand
GTGAAATTTGCAACACAGTGAAGATAACTGGAGTGACGGACGACAGAGTCAAACTTAGTTTGTTTCCTTTCTCTCTTGGAGGAAACGCAAAAGACTGGTTGAATTCTTTCCCGGAGGGAACATTCAGGACGTGGGAAGCGGTGGTCCAACAATTTATTACTAAATTCTTCCCACCTTCAAAGATCAATCAAGGGAAGTTGGATATCTCTTCATTCAAACAAGGGATGGAGGAATCACTAGGGCAAGCATGGGATAAATTCAAAGGATTATTAAGAGCAACCCCAGTTCATGGGTTTGATAAAGCTTCATACTTGTTTGCGTTCCTTGGAGGTTTGCGCGCTCAGACCAAAATGATGATAGATGCCTCGGCTGGAGGCAGCATTAACAGAAAAACAGAAGATGAGGCGTACAATTTAATTAAAGAGATGGCTCTAAATGAAGTGGCGCAGAGTGAGAGGGGCACGCAAAAAGGAGGACTCCTACATCTTCCCACTAAAGATGCTACAGCAGCACATAATCACCTCTTCAGCCAGAAATTGGACAAGTTGCTAAAGGTCGTCTCTGAACATCCTCGGGGCTCAGAAATGTTTCCCAGGCACAACAACTTTGCGATTTATGTGGTGGTGACCATATTAATGGTCAATGTGCGTTTACAGAAGAGATGCAGCAGGACGTGAATTATATGGGGGCCCAATTTCAGTACAAACAGGGAAATTTCAACCAAGGTAATTCTAACCAAGGTTGGAGAAATCATCCAAGCATTGGGCAAAGCTAGAAGAATTCGCCTGGACAAGGAAGTAACTTCCGGCAGCAACCTTCTCCTTTATGGCAACAAGTAAGCAGCTTAACTGAGACAGTCAGAGAATTAACTGACAGGTTTGATCAATTTTTGAAAGTTTATGAGTCTCAACAAGCGAGTGATTAGGCAACATTTAGATCACTAGAGACATAGATAGGACAGCTGTCTAAGAGGGTTAAAACCACAGAAAAACATCAATTTCGGGCTAATACTGATGTTAACCCAAAAGATGAGTGCAAAGTTGTTACAACAGGAGGAAAAAGAAAGCCAAAGGAGGAAACAATTGAAATCGAAAGCAGTGAGGATGAAGAGGAGGAAAGAATTAATACTGAGCATAAGAAAGGCAAAGAGAAGAAAGCACAAAGAGAAAAGGAGAAGGAAGATATTAAAGAATCACTCCGCAAGATTCTCAATGAAGCACCCATTAATCCTAGAACATCTTCACAAACTTCTGAATGTGATGAGAAAATAAAGTACTATCTGGGGAAGTTACTTGATCTGGTGATGGATGTCGCAGCCCATACAAATTTGATTGCAATTTTACTAATGCAGTACAGCTAGGTAATGACCCCTAGGTCGTCTCTCAAGGACCAACTGCGGTTCAGAGTCAAGTCTAACACGAAGGGGGGGTTTGAAAAGTGTTTTTGAAATGGTAATTAAGCTTAATTAAAACGCATCGACATTAAACTCAACTGTTTAAGCTAGAAAACATCAAAGTAAAATAAAATGCTAAACCCAACATTTCAACAAACAATTATCTAAACACAATTAAAACTATTAAAATGCAACACTAAATTAAAGAAAGGAAAAACAATTAATCCTACTATTTGAACTATTTTAAAACAAAAGAAATAACAACACAATTTTTCCTATCACTCACGTAAAATAAAGAAAAAGAAAAATTAAAGAAGCCTTGATGCAAACTGTGGTTATTCTCTTCTAGCCGAAGGAAAGGTAAACTAAATCACTATGTGCTTCCAAACTCAATCAACGTGTTGCCTTCTAAAAGGAAAGAGAAATCTCATTGCCTTTTTTTTAATGCTTGAACGTAACTTCCCTGCAGCAATGCTCCAAATTGAAAATGCTTATCCAAAAGAAAACCATCACATGAGCTCCACGTCACCAACACATCTACCCGATGAAGTCAATGTTGATGTGACCACACACATTGCCTTCCTATGTGGCAAATTCTCCAATCACGAAAACAACTTGACATTCTCACATATTCCAGCCAACAAACGGACTTGTGGTGCTCATTTCTCCTTAAAATCCGTGACATGCTTCTAGAAAAGCATGATTGAGATTGAATCCGTAAAGCAGCAACAACAAATGGAAACTCTCTTCCCTCCAAAATCAATTGCAATAGTAACTATATAAGGCAAAGAAATGGACTATGGGTGATTTAATATTACCGTCCAGCACCCCAAGAAGCCGAGAAAACCGTGAGCTTAGTTTCCCAACTCTGAAAACGTTCCAGCAAAGACAACATTCATTCAATAAAAAACTCCAAGAGAATAAGACAAAACGCTGCACCCAATGAAAAAGAAAGAGCAAAATTATATCTTCCTTCAATCCATGAAAAAACCGTAAAAACCAAGCTATTTCTTTTTCAGTGTAAATGTTCCAGCAAAGACCACAAGAGAGAATGCGGCTAGACCCCCAAGTAATTGCTGCAGTAATCTTTGCATAATTTAAAATAAAAATGTAGGAAAGTATGCTTCTCTCATTTAGCCATCAAAGAAAATCGTGAACATCATTCTCTCCTAGAACACGGTTTTTGATTCTTCTCTAGAAAAAAAAAAAAAGAACAAAACCCCCCCAAAAATCCCGATGATGAGTGACGGCTCCAACCTAGGACCATGAGGTGTGTCTAAAATGGGTGGGGTCCACCCAAAACCCTAGAGCCATGTCACCTTTTTTTTACAATTGGGCTTTTGTCTAATCTACCAAAATTAGCCCAAAAATACAAAACTTAGTTTAAAAAAAAAAACTAATCTACTAAATTAAAATTTGACTAATCCTAAAGTGTCTTTCTGGAGAGTCTTCACTTAATTGGTGCCCTTCCAAAAGTCTCACAGTGTGATTCCAAAATTTTCCTGAAAAAGAAAAATAGGAATAATTAAGCTCAATTAATTCAAATTAATTAAAATCAGAATTATTGGTCTAATTAAGCCCAAATGGTGAAAATGACACAATAACTAAGAATTAAGCGCAAATCATCAACACAATTCGGCGTGAAAAACTAAGTTAATGGTATAAAATATCGACTCATCAAAGTAGACCACACTTAGTCTTTTGCACTCCTGGGCAAAATCAAGACGCAAAACAGGGAACAGTACCGAGGACATCAGGAAGCGACACAGACTCAACAGACAAATGACAAAGACTCACAAGGACAAACACAGAGTTGCATAGTTCTCACAAAATCTGGACAGTGAAAGGAAATGGACAGTATCCAACACAAAAGAAATGAAAGCAGATACTCACAGAATCATCCAAACAATTCAGTCCATGGAAAACAGTCAATCAGTTCAAGAGATGAATCAAAAGCAACAAAGCCTCACAGATGCACACAATCAGTGTTTCTCTCAAGTGTTTAAGGTAAATCAATGTCACTCAATGCACTCAAGAAAACAAACACAAATAGACTTGGCAAGCCTCTAATATCAACACTCAAACACATATGCATGTTCAAATCAAAAGGTCTTTTCATGGTTAATGGGGCCAAGGACAAAGGAGGATACATCTGGATAAGAAGCTACAAACCAAAAGGAATAGAGGAGCAATGGGGAACAAGTGTAAACACATTCAAACACACCCACAACTTCTAATTCAATCCTCTTCTTGACTCCTTTATTCACAAATTTTATTTTATTTTTTGTATTTTCTCTCTCATTTTTTTTTTTTAATCAACACACAATTCAAAAGACAATATACATGATATTTACGGTGCAACCGCAAGAAGAGGACTCACTAGCCAATTCATCTGCAACTCCTAAGAGACCACACTTATTCCCAAAACAATTCCAAAGCTCCAAAATTCCTAAGGTTCAGGTGATCATGGTTTTTCACTTAGGCTATTGTATGAGGTTCAAAACAAAGAAATGGGGGAAGTATAGGCTCAAGGAGGCTAACAAAGAGATCATAACAAGGTAGGCTATCTGGCTAGAGAGGCTCAATCAACAAAATGCCTTTATCATTTTCAAACATGCTCATGAATCAAGAATTATCAACAGAGTCAAGCCAAGGCAAATGTGCAAGCAATCCAGAGACATATCACACACAAGAAAGATCATCAAATGGCTCAAATCTCACACAGGTAATCGGTCACAATCAATCCAACTCTCAAACATCATGATCATCTTCTAAGCAAAGAAAAGTGTGGCATCCAACAAAACAGAGTATCAATGCAGTGAAGGGAAACTAGCAACCTAATCACAGTCCAGAATTCACAAAAAGCATGCAAAACTGTACACAAGACTCAACAAAAATTCACTAGAGAACGAAATCTAAACAAAGAACAACCTCCCCTAATAGACCACACTTAAACGACACAAT
>NC_028356.1:36438446-36463898 GCF_000741045.1 Vigna radiata var. radiata | reverse complement strand
ACTGGTAAATGACATGCCTTTCCAAAGACAACCCGATAGGGAGACATCCCAATGGGTGCTTTGTAGGCAGTCCTGTGTGCCCAAAGAGCATCGTCCAACCTATTACTCTAATCCTTCCTGTTGGGCTGGACAATCTTCTCCAAAATCCTCTTAATCTCCCTGTTGGAGATCTCAGCCTGCCCATTTGTTTGGGGGTGGTAAGGTGTAGAAACTCTGTGCGTCACCCCATATTTCTTGAGCAAGGCTTGCATGGATCTGTTGCAAAAATGGGTCCCCTGATCACTAATAATTGCTCTAGGCACTCCAAACCTGCAAAAGAGGTGAGATCTAACAAAATCTACAACAACCCGAGCATCATTAGTCCTGGTGGCTCTAGCTTCCACCCATTTTGAAACATAATCCACANCAAGGAGAATATAAGAGAAACCAAAAGAAACAGGAAAAGGACCCATGAAATATATACCCCAGACATCAAAAACCTCACAGAACAGCATAGGCTGTTGAGGCATCTCCTGTCTTTGTGAAATAGGTCATCCTGCTCTCTGACACGGCTCACAGGTGCTACAAATCCTCTCCGCATCTTTGAAGATGGAAGGCCAGTAGAAACCACAGTCAAGCACCCTGCGAGTTGTTCTCTGTATCCCTAGATGACCACCAGGTGAGGAGGCATGACAAAACTGTAGGACTGAGTCAATCTCATGGTCCGGAATGCATCTCCTGGTAACCTGGTCACTGCACAAATTCCACTAATATGGGTCATCCTAAACATAATACTTAGCATCACTCTTAATTTTAGCAATCTGAGCACGTGATGCTAAGGGAGGAAAAACAGAAGCAACCAAATAATTCACAATGTATGCAAACCAAGGAGTAGGTTGAGAAGAAGAAATCATTAACAAACTTTCATCAGGAAAGTCATCCTGGATGGGCAACACATGAGCCTGATCCTCAGCTCTCTCAATCCTGCTGAGGTGGTCTACAACCAAGTTCTGTGCTCCACTCCGGTCTTTAATCTACAAGTCAAACTCCTGGAGTAGTAGCATCCATCTAATCAATCTAGGCTTTGACTCAGCCTTCTTCAACAGAAATTTCAGAGATGCATGGTCAGTATACACAATAATAGGAGATCCAAGCAAATACGACCTAAACTTATCAAGGGCAAAAACAATTGCCAACAACTCNTTCTCAGTCGTGGTGTAGTTTGCTTGGGCAGCATCCAAAGTGCGGGAAGCATAGTAGATCACTCTAGGCAGCTTGTCAATCTTCTGTGTCAGGACAGCTCCCAAGGCATAATTTGGCGTCACACATGAGCTCAAAGGGGGCTATCCAATCTGGTGCCTGAATGATAGGGGTGGTGGTCAAAGCTTCCTTCAGGCAATCAAACGCCTGCTTGCATTTGTCATCAAAAACAAAGTCAATATCCTTCTGNAGCAGTNTGGACAAGGGAAGCGCCTTCTTGCTGAAATCTTTGATGAAGCGCCTGTAGAAACCTGCATGTCTAAGGAAAGATCGCACCTCTCGCACGCAAGAGGGGTAAGGCAACTGCGAAATCACAGATATCTTAGCAGGGTCTACCTCTATTCCCTTTTCAGAAATGATATGCCCTAGAACCAAACCTTGTTCAACCATGAAGTNACATTTCTCAAAATTGAGAACAAGGTTTGTTTCTATGCATCTTTTCAAAACTTTTTCCAGACTGTCTAAACATGCATCAAAAGAGGATCCGTAAACAGTAAAGTCATCCATAAACACCTCTATGCAACTCTCAAGAAAGTCGCTGAAAATGCTAAGCATGCACCGCTGGAAGGTACCAGGGGCGTTGCATAGGCCAAAGGGCATCCTCCTATAGGCAAAGGTGCCAAAGGGGCAGGTGAATGTGGTCTTTTCTTGGTCCTCAGGAGCAATATTTATTTGAAAGTAACCAGAAAAACCGTCAAGAAAACAGTAATGGGATTTACCTGCCAGGCGCTCCAGCATCTGATCAATGAATGGTAGGGGGAAATGGTCTTTCCTGGTCGCTTGATTCAGCCTCCTATAGTCAATGCAGACTCTCCAGCTGTTCTGCACTCTTGTGGGAATCAGCTCATCCCTCTCATTTTTCACAACTGTGAGGCTAGTCTTCTTGGGCACAACATGTATGGGGCTCACCCACTGACTATTTGATATGGGGTAGATGATCCCAGCTTGCAAAAGCTTCGTCACCTCTTTCTTGATAAAGTCCATAATCACTGGGTTTTGCCTTCTATGCGGCTGTCTCACTGGCTTTGCCCCATCCTCCAACAGAATCCTATGCATGCATGTGGATGGGCTAATACCAGGGATGTCCGCCAAAATATGTAGAAATATTGCATATAGGTGTACAAAGGGAATAAAAAAAGTGTAGAAAGGATGTAGAAAGAGTGTTGAAAGGGTTTATAAAGGGTTTAAAAGGATGAAGAAAGATGTAGCAAGGGTTAACAAAGTGTGTACAAAGTCTGTATAAAGGGTGTATAAAGGGTGTACAAAAGGTGTATAAAGGTTATACAAAGGGTGTACACCCATTCTGCATCTTTCAATAAAATATGTAAAAAGGTTGTACAAAGGTGTACATAGGGTATACAATGGGTGTAGATTGGGTGTTAAAAGGATTTAGAAAGGGTGTGAAAAGATGAAGAAGGATGTAGATAGGATGTACAAAGTGTATACAAGAGGTGTATAAAGGGTGTACAAAGGGTATATAAAGGTTGTACAAAGGGTCTACACCCGTTCTACAAATTTCAAAAAAATATGTAGAAAACTAAAGAAGGGTGTACAAAGGGTTTAGAAAGGATGTAGAAAGAGTGTTGAAAAGGTTTAGAAAGGGTGTAAAAAATGAAGATAGATGGAGAAAGGTTGTATAAGGGTGTAAAAAATGTATACAAAGGGTGTAAAAATATTAAGAAGGATTTAGAAAGGGTGTACAAAGTGTGTACAAGGAGTGTATAAGGAGTGTAGAAAGGGTGTACAAAGGATGTAGAAATGGTGTATAAATGGTGTACAAAGGGTCTACACCCATTCTACATATTTCTAAAAAATATGTCGAAAGGTTGTAGAATGGTGTACAAAAGGTATAGAAAGTGTGTGGAAAGCGGGTAGAAATAGTGTACATAGTGTGCACAAAGAGTGTAGAAAAAGTGTTAAATAGGTTGAAAGAGTGTAAGATTGATGTCGAAAGCGTGTTAAATGGGTTTAGAAAAAGTGTAAAAAGATGAGGAAAGATGTAGAAATGGTGTACAAAAATGTGTATAAAATGTGTATAAAATGTGTATAAAGGGTGTATAAAGGGTGTACAAATGGTGTATAAATGGTATACAAAGGGTGTACGGCCTTTCTACATCTTTCTAAAAAATATGAAGAAAGGTTGCAGAAGAGTTTACAAATGGTATAGAAAGGGTGTAGAGAGGATGTAGAAAGGGGATAGAAAGGGTGTACAAAGTGTGTACAATGAATGTAGAAGAGTGTATAAAGGGTGTACAAAGCTTGTACAAAGGGTTTACAAAGAAATTTAAAAATGTAGAAAAGGTGTACAAAGTGTGTAGAAAGGTTGTACAAAGAGTGTATAAAGGGTGAAGAAATAGTGTAGAAAGTGTGTACAAAAGGTGTATAAAGGGTTTACAGAAGGTGTATAAAGGGTTTACAGAAGGGTTTACAAAATATGTAGAAAGGTTGTAGAAGGGTGTACAAATGGTATATAAAGGGTGTTGAAAGTATTTAGAAAGAGTGTGCAAAGATGAAGAAGGATGTAGAAAGGGTGTACAAAACGTGTACAAGGCATGTATAAAAAGTGTAAAAAGGGTGTACAAAACGTGTACAAAGGGTGTATAAAGGATGTACAAAGGGTGTATAAAGGATGTACAAAGGGTCTACACTCATTCTACATCTTCCTAATAAAGACAAAAGGAAATAACCAACAAACCCAAAAGGGGTCAAAGAACCCACAAAGAGACCAAAAAGCTAAACCAAAAACACAATACTCTTACCACAACATCAAGATAAACCGACAACAAGAATGTATGAACCCAAGAACCCAAACCAAAAACCCAATACCCAAGAACGCATTTACCTTGTTCCAACGAAGCTGTTGTCCGGCACTTCCCATTTCCACCAAACGGCGACAAAGGAGAACCACAAAGCAAACGTCAAAAGGGAGAGAACGACAACGCATGAGGGACAACGAAATGTGAGAGCGAGAACGAAACCGGAGACAAAACATAATGAAACAGGCCAAAGGTATATTTGGAACGAAATTTTTTTCAAACCCTTTTCATTTTCGTGCCCATATCTTTTAAAAAAAAATGGACCAATGACAAATTGACACTTGTCAAAAGTGTGTCAAAATAAGTGGATCCAAGTAGAAAATATACGTGCAGTTTAAGAAAATCTTAATATTAACGTAATTACTCCAAAATCTATATTGCTATAATATAATATTATTTACGATGCAACTTTTGTGTGTAAAATATCGGTGAGAGGATATTAGTATCAAGGTCTGCGAATCAGAGAAGGGAAAGGGCATTTGAAGTGAGTTAGCGGTGAGGGGTCATGGTTTCGCTTCATCCACTTGTGTGTCCTTTGTCAGTTTCCTCTTGCTCCTCTGACATTTTTAGATGCTCCCTTTGGTCTAGCTGCTACCGGTCCGCATGTTTTGCCCCAAAACGAAGAAACAGCTCCAAAACAGAGCAGCGTTCTTTCATCTGCAATGCTTCGTGGCAAGAGGTCCGAGCTAATCCATTCCGTACTTTCTATTTTCCAGTGTTACTGCTTTTATTCATTCTTCCTATGATTCATTCGAGAATATGTTCCTTTAAGCTCGCCGGAGTTTTACTATTCTCAGCGATTCCTTTCACTGCCGTGAAAGCCATAGCTAATAGTCCTCTAGGAGAGTCGCTTCAGAGGAAAATGGAGGAGGAGAAGAAATCTGCTGAAAAAAAATCGTCTAAATTCAAGGCATTAGCCGACAAGGCCCGAAAGGAGAGGTAATCCCCGGTAAGCAACTGTATCCATCGTGAGCGTTTCAACTGTAAGCACAGCTCACTTGAAATTTTTTATTTTTGTAAAGAAAAATCCTGGGAACTCAAAATATGAGAGATAAATCATAACGATGTTAGGAATTCAACGCGATTTGGATTAAAATGAATATATAAGTATAAAGGCGCATACATTCATTCTCTAAATATTTTGGATGCAAAGTCGTGTCCTATTATTTATAAGGGCCTGTTTAGTATTGATACTGAATCTCCATTGTGTCTCCTTTTATAAAACTTAACAATCTCCCTTGTGTCTCCCCTTAAAAAAGTTAACATGATATTAGAGCTGTTGATTCATCTTGGTGACGATTTGAACGAGTATAATATAAAGTATGTGAAGAATCATACAATTTAATGGATCTTTGTATCAAAAGTCTCCCATTTCAGAATAACTTATCCTATTTTTGAATGAAGGTACAAATTCACCACTAAGACACTCATGCTTGAGAGGGAGGTGTTCTAATGTGGAGAGACTCACATTTGAGGGAGAGATTGTTAGGAATTTAAGGTGAGTTGGAAGTTTCACATTGAGGAAAAACGAGGAAGATGAACAATACATAAGTAGAAAGACTCATAAACCCATTGTTTTAAGATTTTGGGTTGAAAGTGGTATTCTGATCTTTTCTATGGATTTGTTCACAATTCATTAGTTCCAAATTGTATTTAAATTGGCCTTGATTTCTAAGTGATATGGAGTTATTTGGTGTGTTGGAACAAACCATTAGTTGAGGGCAAAGGGAACAAGACTTTGTCTTTGGAACTACATTTTTTATTCCCATAGACAACACCAATCTTCTGACCTCAAGTTTGTTGAGATAATTTGTTAGGGTCAATTACCTTGCTTTGGAGCTTGAAACTGCATCATGATTTTCTTCTTTAAAAGGCATCTTGAAAGGTTAAGGGACAGAGCTGTATTTAAATTACCCTTCATCTTGACTTTAAAGCAATGTGAGATTATGAGGTGTACCGAAACAAAAAAGTTTGTAATGTTGATTCGAGAGAGGTTGGAGTCTTTTGAAAATTGCGAAGAACAAAACACATTTGGTGTTTGTTTTTGTTTCTTAGGACTAGAAGTCAAAACTATTGGTTAAGTTAAAACACTTCCCACCATGTCATCCAAACCCTTGGCAATGTTTTTTAGTTTTAAAACCCTTTTCAGAAACAAATTTCAAAACTTGGAATGAGAAACTAATTGTTGAATAACATAGAATTATCTTTTGGCCTCAAGTCTATTTAGATAGTATTGTTAGAGTCAATTATCACATCCATAATTATCACATCCAGGGTATTGTCTGTTTTGAAACTTAGAGCTTCATTATGTTTTTGTGCTTTAAATGTGTCTGAGAGTTAATTGAGAAATGTGTTGACCTTGATTTTTAAGAAATGTGGAACTACTGGACAACCGGAGTAAGCCTCCCAATCGAGGTCTAAGGGATTCGTCGAGCCCACTTTTTGATTTCTCTTACTCTTAATTGAGGGTTAAGGGAATGGGGGTTCATTTTCAGAATCACTTTTCCATTCCTTTAGGGATCAAAGATTTGTCTTTGGAACCTTTTTTCTTTTGTCACAGACGATGCCAATGTTCTAGTACCATATTTGTTGAGATAACACCATTAGAGTCAATCATTGTATCTGATGTATTGTTTGCTTTGGAGCTTAGATCTCCATCACGTGTTGTCCTTAAAAAGTGTCTTAGAAAGTTAAAGGAGTGAAGTGTATATAAATTGTCTTTGACCTTGGTTTCTAAGCAATCCCACATAAGGCACCTATGTTCCAACCTTAAGTTTGTTAAAATAACATCGTTAGAATTAAATCAACTCCTAGGTGACGTGAGAGTATTGGACCTACCATAACTAACCCCCAAGTAGAAAAGTAATTTTGTTTAAAAAGAAGGTGAAAAGTAAATCAACCATATCGAAAGGGAGCTAAATTTTGAGTTAGTTCTGTCAATAGTTTAGAGCTATCTTGATCTAGAGGAAGCAATACATATTTTAGCAAGCAATGAGGTGAGACTAGATTTCATGGATATAAGATTATAACCTGAGAAGGGAGAAGACATGAAAATATTAGAAAGGGAATGGTGGTTCTAACAATCTTGCAATGTGATGCAAGAAGCAAGAATAATCATGACTGGAGACATTCTTCAAAATTGATGTGACCTTTGACAAAGGTACAATTGGAAGGAGTTCATTAGACAGGTCAGAAAATGGAGGATAGGGAGATAGGGGTATAGATATATAGGAGACCTCACTCAAGAGAAGAATATCTGAGGAAATTAAAATTCCTTTGCTCATTGGAATTGATGCCAATGATTATGTTAACTGGGTCGAGATATATTGTTTTATGTGGTGGGATACTTGAGTTCCAAATCCATCTTGGGTGATGTTTAGGAACATTGTAATTAGACATTTTCAGTCATCCATAACCATAATCCTTACTATATGTTGGATCTTAAGAAAGAAGGTCTATGCAAGAATATTGGGAGCTTGAAAAGGCTCAAGGAGGAGGCGAAAGTGAAATTGAACATGTGAGAAGTTGGAGTACTAAGTGAAAAACTCTTTCTTTCCTATCAATTATGTTGGGTGAAGAACCCGGAGAAATATGGCACTAAATGAGTGATGAATACACCTATTAGAGACTATGACATCATTTTCACTTCAAAACCTTAAGTTAATGAGTTTGTGTGTTTTTTCTCCTTATGTGTGGTGCTTCTTGTCTATTTGTAGTTCATCCTTGACTCTAACAAATTAAAGGTCAGAATTGGCAAAAGGTATTGAAGGACTTTGATGATCATTTCTTGCCATTTGCAATAGTTAAGTTCTCAATGGAGCCTTAGGTTCTTGTTAGACATTGATGCTCTGTAATGGGATTAATAAAGTAAAAATCGAGTACAAGAAGAGATTGGAAGCACTTGCTTGTGTTTGATCCAGGATGGGTAGAGCTATTTTGGGTTGCAAGGTGGGGATTGACTTGATTGTCACATCAGGCTTGAACCAATTGGGACCTCAAGGACAAGGAGAAAGTTTAGGGGAAGGAAGAAGTATTTAGGTTACAATAGGTTTGTCATTAACCTGTTTTTAGTTATATCTTATATTAGTGGGTGAGTTTTGCGGATAGTTTGAAGAAGGCATGTTGTCTATAAAAAAGAAAAAAGGGGATCTTATCTTTTGTGAAAGGTTTGTACTCAGAGACTAGGCAATGGGGAGAGATCAGGATCTCTTGAATACACTAATTTAATTAATCTCTTGCTCTTATCAGAGGGGTTGTAAAAGAGAATACATAAGAGAAAAGAGAGTTCCAAATTATCATTTCGTTGCTTGATTATTATTCTGACGCTTGTGTGTCCAATTTTAAGCTAATTTCATTAAACATTCACTACTATAATTAAATAATTTTCAGCTGTTGGTATGGAGAAGATCGGCCTCGTTGGCTTGGTCCTATATCATATGAATACCCATCATATCTTACTGGGGACTTGCCTGGGGATTACGGCTTTGACATTGCGGGGCTAGGCAAGGATCCTGTGGCGCTGCGTAAATACTTCAAGTATGTTATATTTAATATTTTAATGGAAGCCATCATGCATGTGTTGCTGCTGCTTGTCATGTATGGTAATTTTTCATATGATAAAATGTTTGAATTTTTTATTTACTTATATATAAAATAAAAAATATTAATTATTATGGTATTCTTTGGACAATAGTTTCCTATTTCTTTTAAATAGTTTATCAATAATCTGAAGTGCCTGTTTTCAAAATTAACAGAAAAACATTATATAAAACAGAATTGTTTATTAATGATGTTATATTGTGTGAAGCTTTATATATAATCATTTTAACCTCTTTTATCAATAAGTTTTGAGATATTGCATGCTCGTTGGGCTATGCTTGCATCTATTGGAGCTCTGATTCCAGAAATATTAGACCTATTGGGAGCCTTTCACTTTGTGGAACCTGTGTGGTGGCGTGTTGGTTATTCAAAGCTCAAGGTTGGGATGTCCTGTTTCTTGGACCATATTTGTACAATCTTGCTTGTTAATTTGTTGGGTTTTATCATTTAGGAGTTTGTCCTTTTGATTGATTGGAAATGTCTATACAATTTGTTCTCTCTTAAATATTGGGTAGATGTTATAACCCCTTTGTTAGATTAGAGTTTTTTTTAACTCTTTCAATTTTCCGTTAATGGAGTTATAACAAATCTATTGTAATTTTGGTTTATAAAAACCCTTTCTTTCAATAATAAAAGTAAGCAGAATAATTCAAAAACATTGTATTGAGAAGTGTGTAGTGTTACCTGAGTCCGACAATAATAGCCGGGAGTTGTTTGTCAATGCACTACTATGAGGAAAGGAAGCAGTGGAAAAGATTGATAGAATAGTCTGGAGTCACGTGAAGAGGTGGAAAATGTGAAAGGTTATCTCTAGAAGAGGTGGCAAGAAGAGAGTGACATAAAGAGAATTCACTGTAAAGGAAGAGGTCATTACAATTGGTATCAGTTAAGTCTGGAACGATGCTTACTAACAAGGAGTTAGAGAACATGGTAGAGATAGTTATCCAGAATTACTGAGAATTCCAAGTCAGGTTCTTGGATGATTTATTAGAAAACAAACAGAATTGTTCTACCAATGTGTTAAGAACAGGAACAACCACGTATACACTCCAGGTCTTTCGAGAGGACCTGTCTCTCCTTATTTTTCCTTTACACAAAACTACCAAAAAACTACTTACCAAAATCTAACACAGATTATATATAATAGTCAGTTACATAACACAAAACTGCAGGAAGTTATAACTACCTGCTTCCTTTATTCCATTTAACATAGACCTTTCCACTAAACTTATCAATACCCCTTCAATGAAGTGTGACCTTGTCCTCAAGGTAAAATGCAGGGAGCTCCTTGATGATGCCAGAAATGTGGGAATATTTCTTGGGTAACACCAATTTGCCATGGTAGAACAATCTCCCCTTCTTTAACCCATAACCCTCACGAGCTATAGAATTTAGCACTAATTCTTGGATTAGAGAGACCAGCTTAGCATCCTGCTAGATTTCTGCTTCCCAAGTCTTCGATTCATCAGTTTGAAACATACACACAGCCATAAAATAATCTTTCCGTGACAAAGCATCAACCACTTGATTCTCTTTGCCAGGTCTGAAACGAATCTTGAAGTCATACCCAATGAGTTTGGAGGCCCATTTAAACCGTTCCTCTATCAACAACCATTGTCCAGTGAGAAATATTAAATTTTTTTGGTCTGTAACTATAACAAAATGGCTGCCCATTAGGTAGTGCTTCCATTTCTGGACTGCCTGGAGTATAGCCATCAACTCATGCTTATACACTGACATTTGCTGACCTCTCTGAAAGGGCTTGGCTCCAAAAGGCTAGGGGTCTACCTTCCTGTAACAAAACAACCCCCAATCTTTTGCTACATGCATCCATTTCCAAGGTGAAGGATTTTGTAAAATCCGGTACTGCCAACACTAGCAATTAGGAAACAACACCTTTCAGAGTGTCAAACACATTTTGAGCCTCTGTCGCCTAGCGAAACCCCTCCTTAGTTAATAATTGTTTGAGAGGTTTGGCAATCTTAAAACCATTGCACAAATCTTCTATAATATTCAATTAACCCCAAAAGTCCCCTCAAAGCCTTAGCATTTTTAGAAACTGGCCAACTCCACATAGCTTCCACATTCATTGGGTCTGCAGCCACACCTTCTTGGGAAATTATATGACCTAGATTTTCCAACTTTAGTTGGCCAAAAACACACCTTTTAAGGTTGAGTTTCAATTGATGGTGCTGCAGCCGCCTTAAGGCTTCCTTTAGATGTTTCACATAGGTATCTAGAGTAGGACTGTAAATCAGGATATCATCAAAGAAGACTAGTACTGACTTCCTTAAAAATGGCTGAAAAATCTGATTCATCAAAGCCTTAAGACTTCCTTTATGAACAACTTGGTTTCATTTGAATAATTGATTATCATTAATGCCAATCAATTATCATAGAGCTTTTATGAAAAATAAAACCTTTCCTGAGGGATCTTTGTGCATGCTACTGTGTGATTCTTTAAGTCCTACACATAATTTATTTACTAATATATGACTTATTACAAAAGTTTAATAACATGCATAAATAAAATATAAGTCTTCCAATATCTTTTGTCATCACTTTGAGTTTATGGACTTGCTTTTATCATCATCAAAATTTACTTCTTCTTTTGTCAACAATCCCCCCTTTTTTTATGATGACCAAAATATGTTTTAAAGCCTTTTGTAAAAACCTGCAAATACACAACTATACAAGAGAAAGACATTAGAGAATTATGCTTTACTTTAAACTTTTCTCTCCCTTTTTTTTCGTAACTAAAAAAAGGAACTCTTGAGTTAACTTCCCCTTAATCAAATAACTTAATAAAATTTAATACAATACTGAAAACAAAGGAAACTTTGTTTTATTAATTTGGAATTCAGCACTCATATCATCATTTATCATCAACAAAATAATTATCAAATTTCTAATAAAAAATCTCTTCTAGTATCTTCTAATAAAAAAAAACAATAGGCTCTCATACACTAAACAATTTAAACCTGTAAATATAATGGTAATAAATGTAATTAACAATTCCTTGCTTATGAATACTTTAATTTTCAACAGGGAGATACTTTGGATTACCTTGGCATCCAAGGTCTTCACTTTGCTGGAAGTCAGGGAGTGGTCGTGATTGCTATTTGCCAAGCACTCCTTATGGTAATGCTTGTATCCCTATCTGCGTTTGTGAGTTTTGTTAACAATTATTTCTTGTGCTTATAAATTTTTTGTTGTGATATGTGTCATCTGGTGGTTTTTGAACAAGAGAGTACTTAGTGGCGATGTGGTGATAGAGATGTTCTTAAAAGGTCGATTTATTAGACGAAATAGCTACATGCCTTGTCAAGAAATAAAGAACATAAAACCGGAAATGTAGACTGAATGTAGCTACATGCCTTCAATGGCACTTTGTGCCCAAAACATTTTCCTAAGTCAATGATTAAATTAGTTTTCCCTACACTCAAGGTAGTTAAAATCAAGATTATGATCAAGATCATGCAGGGTTCACAAAATCGTAAATCGTAACTAAAATATCCACAATATAATGCCTACACACACTGATACACCAAGAAGAGAAGGGTAAGAATAGGGGGGCAGAGTATATGAGAGGAAAATGACTAGGAAGGGTGGTGTGGCACACTAGGGAGGAATAGGTTGGTTAGAAGAGAGAGAAAGGGGTATTTGTTGTTTAAAAGAATCAGGGAGGTAGGTTTTAGGGAGGCGGTTATTTTGATGCTTAGTTGGAGAGGGAGCCATTTTTGGTTTCTCTTAGGAGGTTTGCTCTGGGCAGCGGGATAGTTATATCCTTTTGATTTCTTGTTTAGCAATATTAATGAATCAAATATAATGCCTACGCCTAGGCCACCTTCTAGTAAAACAGGCTTTGAAAGTTGATTAGCTTGCAAAACACTTACGTTGTGTTTGGATGAGATAATTTAAAAGGGTAATTAATTTATTTGATGAATTTGAAATTCTTTACACTTGTTTGTATAAAGTAATTAGAAAGAAATTGAAATTTAAGAAATTTTGAAATAAAAGAATGACAATCGTGATTGAAGGTCAAAGACGATTGGACTCAAGTCAAAGGTTTATATGAGTTGGTCTGAGCTTAGGGTCAAAAAAGTTTATCAGGGCCAAAGGTAATGACCAGTTGACTCGGATCGAAGGTCGAGACAAGTCAGCTTGGACCAAAGGTTGGGTTGAGTCAGCCTAGGTCAAGTTGGCAGAAGGTTGAGTTGATTTGACCTGCGCCAAAGGTTGAGTTGATTAGACAAGACCAAAGGTCGAGGAGAGTCAAACCAAAGGTCGAGAGGAGTTCATTTCCTCGTAGTGTCTCACAACATGCTTTGTCTCCTTTTGTCTTAGTTCACTCTGACATTTGGGGATCCAATCGTCTTAAGTTTAATTTAGGATTTCAATATTTTTGTAATTTTTATTGATGATTGTTCTCTATGGTTGTTTTTATTTATGCTATCCTTGAAGGTTTACCTCCTAAATATGCTCTAGTAATCTCTGTCATGAAAGCAAATTTGATAATCCTGGAGCTGCTAGTTGTTGAAGTAGAGGTGCTTCTTTGTTATGATTCTCGAGCTGTCCGATTTAATAACAAAATCTTCTCTCCTAGTCTTCACTATATATAGACCTCTCCTAACCCTGGACTTGGTTCTACTCATGGGCTTTGTACATAATTCTTGGGTCAGCATCATTTCTGGTCATCATGGTACTGGTCGAGGTTGTAGTGGACGCTTTGCTAGTTTTCAGTGCCAAATTTCTTTGATGCCATCCTTCCACACTGCAACCTGTCTAGTTCTCTTCAAATTCAAACATCAGAACTCCCAACACTTGGGTGATCCTCATTTAAATCAAGATACTCCTAGTGCTATGCTTGCTAATATGCCTTCTCAAGGTGGAGTTCTTATTCCTGATTCTGGTGCTTCCTTTCATTTTACTGGGGAGCCACAATATATACATCAACTTGGAATTTTTGAAAGACTGGACAAGGTTTGCAGATTCATGGATCTTGGTTCTTCCTCCTTCAACTCAGATATTTGTTTTAGATTATTAACGTTCCCTCTATTACCAAAAATTTATTGAGTTGGTCCTGATGGTCTTTACTCCTTCCTAAATCTTCATCTTCAAAGGTCTTCTGTTTGTCTGTCTTTTACAACAAATTCTCCTTCAAAGGTCTTTTCTAACAGTGCTTCGAATTCTAGTTGTCATAGTCCTTGGCATGCTAGACATGGTCATCCTAGCTCTCGTGTTCTTAAACTTGTACTTAAATCAATGTCATATCCCTTCAATGAATAAAATATTGGAAAATCCTAAAGACTTCCTTCTTCTGCATAAACTGTTTATACAACTCCTTTGGAAGTTATTTTTAGTGATCTTTGGGGGACGCTCATATACTTCACATTCTGGATACACTTATTTTGTCTCCTTTGTTGATGATGCATATTGCAAGTTCACATGGATTTAGTTTTTAAAATCTAAATCTGAAACCCCTAAAAGGGAGCTTTAGAAAAAGCTGTTTTGTTATCTTTCATAAACCTGCTTTTTGTTGTCTAGTGAATGTCTGTAAATATATGTTGTTGTCTTAAGTTGTATTGCTGCAAACCATATCCAAATTATTGTTTTATATGTATACTTAGTCCGGCTGAGTGAAAATTCGTTCAAGCTTATAATAATTGGAGATTATAATAATTAGGGATTCTTAAACAGGTTGGACCAGAATACGCTAGGTATTGTGGGACTGAGGCATTGGAGCCTCTAGGAATATATCTGCCCGGTGATATAAATTATCCTGGAGGAGCTTTGTTTGATCCCTTGAATCTGTCCAACGATCCCGAAGCTTTTGAAGAGCTGAAGGTAAAAGAAATTAAAAATGGACGTTTGGCAATGGTTGCCTGGTTAGGCTTTTACGTGCAAGCAGCACTGACGGGTAAAGGTCCAGTTCAGAACCTTATTGATTTCATTTCGGATCCTTTCCACAACAACTTTCTGAACTCCCTCAACATTATGAAATTCGTCATATGATGTCGATAAGGAATTTACTTTCATTTGGATGCTCGTTTCTACGTTTTTGCTGACGGAATTCTTGTCAGAATGGTATAACCATCAGCCATGTACTCCTCGCAATCAGTAGTCAAATCTCTGTACAAAAGAAACTATTTCTAATATTTTGCTTGTTACTCTTCAGTTTTGGACAAATATAATCACGGAGATTTTTTAAATGTTTTGTTAGATTTTTTATTTTTATTTTATAAAATAAAACCAATGTCAAATAATTTTATTAATGGTATGATGACAAGGTACAACTACTACCAGCTAGCTTGGTTGGACCAATTAGTACAATAGATTATATAAAATTTAAAAGCACATAGCCAAAATAATTGTATTCATATAATGGAACACCAGTATTGCTTAGACATGAATGGAAGGTATTCCCGTATTCCACGAGTATCGCTTGTAGATGAGTTGAATGGGAGAAGTTGCACTTGCATAGCTACAATGCAACTACATAAAGATGATATTCCTTGCATTAACATTTGAAGACTTTTAGATACCGATTGTGTTACAGTGTAAATTGATTATCAGCATGCTTGTAGAAAACTGTGGTGGCGCCAGCAGATAATGATAAATTGTGATAATTTCTCCATCAACCCATGACACCTTTCCTAGTCCAAAACATTCCTCCATTGAGATTTGGCTCATCGCCACCACCATACCTTCCTTAATAATCTGTGTATTAGCCTGTAGACCTAAATGCCACTTAACAATATGCAAAATATATCCAAGGCATCCACTTGTCAAAATACAACTAATTAACAACCTTCTTATATTAATATAATAATAATAAATATAAATAAACAATAAGATAAGATGTAGTCGTATCAATAAAAGGAATTAAGAATTTACAATGAAAAATTTAGCTCATATTTATAAAAAAATTAAGAAGAATGTTTAAGAAGAAATTATTTAGTCATAATTAATTTTATGTTAGATAGTTCCACCGTGTTTTCAATTAACTTTTGTACTTTGCTTGTGCTGTCAAATTGTGCTCACCTTATTAATGCTTTTAAAGGAAATTATGAATACGAAATTACATTATAAGTGTTTCTACTTGGGTGGCATTAAAAATTGGATAATATTTTTTTTACAATATTTAAATATTGATTATGTGTTAATATGGGATTGGTCAAAAATTACTCCAGAATCAATAATAATAATCATAAACATTATTGTAGAGTAATTATAATAACAAAGACGTTTCAAAATAGTAAAATCAAATTACAAAATAATAAATAAAAAGATGAAAATAATTATTAAAGCTATATTTTTAGTTTGTTGTTTAACAAATTCTCAAATCTTTATATGTTTTGCATATTGTTCTTATAGGGAAAGAGATATCCGTATAACACCAAAATGTTCTTCTCCTTCTAGGCTTTGCGTCCGAAGAATGATTTTATGATAACATTCTGAAATTAAAAGTTAACAAATCGTCAGATACACATAATAAATGAAATAATAAACAGTACATACACACAATAACTGCTATATGAAACAAAAAACAGTACATGCACATCGTAACTAGTATCCCATTTATAGTATTTTGATGGATCATTAACAAGATGAACCTAGACTAGATAAGCCAGACCTAAGTTGAACAAGTTTAAAATGGCCCCATCTCACCTTCATATGCTACACATAATATCAAATTAAATACACTAAAAATAAATAAATATATAAATCAAATTAAGAAGACAGAGACACCGATGAAAGGAATAAAATCGGTAACATTTACACGAAAAGACCAACCTAACATGAAAAGATCAAATTAAGAATTCGTTACACCTATAGAGTAGCTAAAATATGTTTAACCAAAATTTCGTAACGAAAATACACTAGACTGTAAGACGACTGACTAATTACATCCTCTAACTAATTCCCGCTTTTAGTAATGAAGGAAAATCCAAATCCAGTCAACAGATTTTTTAATTACCATGCCTACACCAATGAGCTTAAACGTTTGTGCGGAGTTTGTGGGCCCTATAATCGAACAAATGCAAGTTCATACACTGCTCGTTGTTTAAAACCAAACTTCATTCACTTCCAACATTAATCTGAACTCGCTTGAAGAAAGAGACTACATTCATTGATCAGTCAGATCGGGTCAAACACGATGGACAGAATCGGTTAGATCTAAGTTAGGTCATCCCATCTATTAGACAACCCCAAGTAACGATTTTTTTTTTCTTTTTTTGAAACAAAGCTACAAATTAATACACAGATAACAGATAATCTGTTCTCAACTGATTAATTCTTAGTCATGCCAAATCACATTCGCTTTCCTTCTCGTAAGCTTCTTCCTCTCCTGTAGTCAATCTCAGCATCGGAGCACGATAACCCCATCTTATATTTCCTGCTAATTCTGGAAGATTCCATTTTTGAGAATATATCCTCATCATCTACTAAAGTAGGGTTCTCTGGTATGCTGAACCCAGAGCTGTTGCTACCATGCCTTTGTGATTTATGATCTGACATGCAAGAAAAGGCATATTTGTTTACAGGTAGATAAAGAAAAGGGTACGAAAAAGTAGAACACAGAAAATCCCCATTTTTAAAATTTATATATCACCCTAACACAAAATTACCCTCCATCTTTTCCAGATAATATACGAAGATGACCAATGTCTTACATTCTTACCGGACCAAAAAAATTATAACTTTATCCATCAAAAGTCAGTAGAGCACAGCACATGGCAGGGCACCAAGCCTCAAGTTATAGAAAAGTTATTATATATAATGTTGAAGCCAAATTGCAAGTAATTTAGAAGTGCCACTCTATTTTATTTTTCATTTCCATGGTTTCTCAAGATGCAATGAAACAAATTAATATTTAAACCTAGAATTTACAACATACCTTCATATCCTTGATATATGGTGGCCTGATTGTCTGCTGGACCTGGATTTGAGCCAAGACTACTCCGCAATGTCACCTGTGTCTCCTGAGCTTTGAACCCTTTCATTAACGAAGGCTCTATGTTTTCTTCCATTGTAGACTTGCCAGAGGCAAAGGGCATCATAGTAAATGAATCCTCCATTACATCAGAAATTTCCACATATTGAGAGGTAGTTATAATCTCATCTGCACTAAAACCAAACGATGCCCGGTAAGCTTCGATTTCTTCCACATCCTGCTTAGGACTTCTAGCATGCCTACTCTGATGTCCATTTCCACCAGTAGATTGAACATCTGAATCTTTTGAAACACTTAATCTCCCACCATTATGAGGAAATGGAGGATTTTGGTCCAAGTAGAATTGTGCATAGGTAGCAGGGCAAAAGAAATTTGTATCTTGGGATGCACTAGTGACACCATTTGTGTCATGCCCAGATACCCTCCCCGATCCTGTTCTCTGATATTTTCCATTCTCAGGAGACAATGATGAATCCCACTGTGGACGGAACTCCCGTTCAGGAAAAGAAGATGATAAACAGTCACCTGAGTTTCTTGATATTGGAGATATAAGGCTGCTGGCAGGACTTCCAGGGTAGAGTGAATATGTAGCTTGAAGATCATTTGCACTGATGTAGTTACCCTTATCACTGTTTTTGAGATCCACAGAAGATGAGAGAAAATGAGCAAAAGGTACATCTGGGGAAGAGGGAGTTGTTAAATGAGCCAACTCAGGTGGAGGAGTGAGAGGGGCAGTTGATGGTTCAGTAGTGAAGTTTGAGAAGACTGGAGGAGACACCAGCTGTGTTTCATGAGCGTATGGTCCTGTGGCATACATTGTAGATGAAGGACCACCAGGTGAGTTAGCAGATAAGGATAAGAAACAACTAGGTGATTGTGCAGTGGAAGGAAGGGCAGAATGAGTGAAGGATGCTGGTGAAGAAGGTGGGGCTAAGAGAGAAGGAGCTAGTCCCGTGGCTTGATTTGTCAACCCAACCACTTGAGGTCCATTTGGCTGAGAGGCTGGCCCACTACTCTCAGGAATGCGAGATGCAGGCACAATGCGCTTACCACCTTTCTGAGAACCAAAACAAGAAAATGCACCCCAGCATCCTCCCCATCTCTTTCGCTGTCAATGCAAGGGAAGCAATATGGATTTACACAAAGTTTAAAGGAGATTAATAACAAGTAAATCTGAAATGAAACAGTAACTATTGAAAGTTCTACTTGAAATTTTAAATATTTAACAAGAATTCAAACTCTTAAACATCTTTATATCTTTTCACATAAACATCACAAATACTTCATATTATCAGTTAACCTTTATGCATGCGATATAAAAGCTTACAGTTAGCAATCACAACATATCCTTTAGGGTCTAAGTTTATATCTCTGAACTGAATTTTATGAAAACTGTTAAGGGACTTCTACATTAACATCCTATACATCACAAAGTTAAGTGACCAGCGTCCTTTTGGCACTTTGATTCTAGTAATCTCACTCTTAATTAATAGACAACAGTTTGGCCTTTATATTTTTTAGGTGTTTTTGATGTATTTCTCCTTCAATATTTAGCATACTGTCCTATTATCCTGTAGTTTCGCCTTGACAGACCCGAACATAAAACTACAGCGTCATGAGGTTAACTACTTCACTCAGAAATTATAGTGCTTTCTAACGACAAGCTCCACTTTCAAGATTTTGACTTCACACAATGCTTTTTCATAACGAGCAAGCATTAAGTGCTACAATTGTGAGGTAGCAACCCATGAGTAATTTCTCATAATACACTTTAAAGTCTTTTGGCAGGAAAAACAAGGCTATGGTCAATTATGCAACAATGCAAGTTTATACAGTTCTTCGGTGCATTTGCTCAGAAATGAATGCCATATTCTCAATGGTCACTGTTAGGAGTTGGAACGTTTTGGTTTTTATAGCCATTTTCATTTTGGCTTGATACTTATCTGTTTCCTTTTCTCATTTCAGGATAATGCTTTTGTGCCCATAGATGCATATTGTCTTTGTTTCAATTAATACTCCGTTCTTTTATCAACAAGCAGAAGAGAGCATGAGATCAACAGAATTTATTTAGAATTCATCTTGAAAACTTGAAGGTCACTGAAATTCTAGCAATTAAAATGCTTATCAATGAAGAAATAAGATCATAAAACATTTGGAATGGAAAAAAAAAAGGACAATTAAAAGTTGCAGACCTGTAGATAGAAATTTAAGAAAAGCTAGAATAAAGAAAAAACATTGTCCTGAGTTTTCTCCCTTTGTTTCATTCCGGGAAGCAAATAGTATATGCTTAATCATCTTTTATTCCTGGATCAACACAATCCTGTCCTATTTATTCCTCCAATCTTATTGCAAAGCATTAACCTATTTCATTTCCACAAAATGTTCAATCCAAGTACCATAGGGTATGCAGAAATAAATGTCCATACTAAATAAGAAGGAAATCCTAGATAGCAGTGCGAAGCAACTGACCTCAAAACCACTAATTCGGGATAAAGGCAATGAGAGGGACGACAGCTATTCTAGATATTTTTATGACTATCATTTAGATTATTATATTATATTTTATGCTTTATTAGGTTTTTCTATGACTATTGTCACTTGATTTACTATATTATTTTGATTACTGCTACTCTTTCTTCTATTGTATTACATATTATGCTTTATTTAGTTTATTACTGCTATTATTATTATTATATTATATGTTACTATTTTAAAAAACAAAAATATGAAAGTTAAACTAGACTCAAACTGAAACCCAAAAAAGAAAAAACAAAGGGAGAAAAGAAACACTGAAAAACGTGTAGCCCACACGGCCCAATTTCACTAGTCAGCTCTCTGCTAGCTAAGTGTAACCACCTGTGTCTGAAACTGAAACCCAATGGCACCGATCAAAGATGGAAGACTGGAAGGTTTAGGTAAATAGCAACAAAAGCAAGGTACCAGAGCTATCCAGCAAAGGGGCATGCAGCAAACACTGTCCAACAACAGGCCAGGTTGAGGAACCTGTCTGGCTTTCGATTTTCGGCACTGTTTCACAAATTGCAGACATAAAGATGCAAGATTTCCAAGTTTCCTTCACAAATAAAAACTGTTTTTCCTAAATGCAAGAACCTATTGTGTCGCCCAGGCTCAGATTTTGCAAAAGTGTGCCCCCCATTCACTGGGATAGTGACACTATTGATTACATAGCATACTAAGTTTAGAGCACTGAAAGAAAACTCCGAACTTTTCAAGTTATTCTTATCCCAAAAGGCTGATAGACACGAAAAGAAAAAGAGGCATAGCGGAGTAAGAGAATGGTTGACCCCTTTTTAAGAGATACATGTGATAATTGGATCACTTCATTTAAGGACAAATGACTGACAAAGATAAGGCAAGCTCAGGATACGGAACTAAAAGGAAAACACATTACAAGGACACTTTGGTTTTTTTCATTTTTTTGGAATCCGGTATTATTAATGAGAAGGAAGAAAGATTTCAGAACAGTGGAGAATAAGCCCTACTCCTGAACAGAGGAGCAAGGAAAAACCTAGAAGAATCAGGCTCTACAAAATATTCATGTAGCTATTAAAGAAGGCTCCTTTATAGAGACCATAGGCCAATCAATAAAGGGTAAAACTAAACAATGTTATCAATTCTCAAATCTTATCAAGATCCTGAAAATAATTCTTGAAATATAAAAGCAGTTTATTCAAGCTAAATAAATAAAAAAGCACTATATTAAATAACCCCATAAATGCTAATCAAAAGAAACTGTATGAAATCGAGAGCCAGAACCCTGTATATTACCCAAACAATAGCAAATAACTTATTTGAAATGACAGTGGCTTTTGGCGGATGTAAGGAAAACTGGGCAATCCTTCAGGAAGTTACGAGTTATTCCTTAATCTTATAACTCCCCTAGTTCCACTCTTATCAAATTATGATGTTGGACATGCAAATCAAATGTCACAAAAACAGCACAAGTTTTTAATATGATTTAGTTTACCAATTTGCAGAACTATTTGACATTATAAAGCTTTTATAGGACAAATATTCTCAGAAAATTTGAGATAGAGTGTGCATTTAAAAATAATTTTATGTTGCTGATAGCAAAATTAGTACCATAAAACTACTACAGGACTCTTCATCTTCTCACCCGTTCGTTCTTAAGTAATTATCTCAATAGCCATAATTTACAGCGGCCCACAAATTTACAGTCATTTAAGACTCATTCTACAGAAAACATCAATTTAACTCTAATACTACTTTGCCTCCTGTGAATGAGAATATGAAACTTATATTAAAATTGTATACAAGTAGTAAGTAAATAATTATTTTAAAAGTATAGATTCTTCTAGCTTCAAGCTACATGATATACTTGCTAATTATGAACAAATATATGTAAGAACCGTATAACAGAACCCTTAAAGGTTATTTAATATTACAAATTTTACAATGACATATATGCATAACAAAATACTCTTTAACACAACAATAATTCAACTCCAACTTCATAATAAAGCAAAGTATCAAACCACAATAATAAGGTCTGATAGTACATTAGAACAAAAAGATCAAACTACATCAATCACAAAATCATTTGTTCAAAAGTTGAAACATAAGTTATTAAAGTGAAAATATTTAAAAAAAAAGGAGTTAATTTCTTCAAATCATTTGGGCCATGATAGACACTGTTACTTTGGGTAAAATATTGTATTTGATTTCAAGCTAGCTTCTTCACTCAAAATTTGACGGGAGTTTATCTAGAAAGCTAGTTTGTTTACCCCTCGTAAAATTGAAACAGTTTGAGTTACTGTGAGTTTTTGACAACCTTATCCACGTGGGTAGTCCAGGCTATTAGGATATGACACAAACCTATACACATAAAGCGAAAAAAAAAA
This sequence comes from Vigna radiata var. radiata, assembly GCF_000741045.1. Lineage (NCBI taxonomy): Eukaryota > Viridiplantae > Streptophyta > Magnoliopsida > Fabales > Fabaceae > Vigna > Vigna radiata. The sequence continues at coordinate 36,441,402 of NC_028356.1, read as the reverse complement.
GAGAAACAAAGATTCTACTGGTTGTTAAAAGGAAGAAGATAAAGCACAAACTATTTATTATATAAGACACAGGTATTCTTTCAATACCTACCAAAAGATAAAAACAAAACAATCTCAAATAGTTATTGATCGTAGAGGTTTATTTTCTTACTATATAGCATATAAAAACATGCGAATCCTTCTGCTAACAGAATTCTCAGTAGTTTTTCAAAATCAAGGTTTACGTAACACAACATACATAAAGCAAGCGTGGATGTGATACTATGGATCTAGATTCTGAATGCAAAATTGAAATAAAATATATATAAAAAAAAAGGCCAATTGCACCAAAAGAAGTAAAGTAAGCCGCCCTTCAAACTAGTTTATGGGGAAATATTTCTCTACAAAGCTTCTACTAAATGCTAAAATGAGGCAGCTTTGAAAACTAATAATTCGGCCATCAGATCGGTCCAAGTTTAGCTCGGGCGGGTTTGAAATGATCGACTAGGTTTCTGGCCGTGGGGATTGTTTGTCGTCCATAATGTTCTCGAAGGCTAACATATGCAAGTACAACCAGAAGACTATACAGAAAAGCAATGGCACCCAATAATGTAAACTAAGTTACTAACGCAATTATCGTAGTCTGACGTGAGATCTGAGGAGGATGTGTCCTTAATAGAAAGAAAACAGCAATAAAAAAACATAAGAAGCGATCCCCAACAGAAAATATACAAGTTTGGGGTTAGGTTATGTACTTGGGACCTCAGATCTAACCCCAAAAGCCCTTATCACACTGGAAAATAATCTACAAAGCATAAGTGTTGTGGTTTGGAAATGAAATTCGTGAAGAGTGAATAGAAGGACACGTGAGATTGAGGGAGTGAGGAAGATACTCTTTCGTGCTGAGGAAATCGATTTTGCTCCGACCCCATTAGATAGTAGTAGCTGGGCTGTTTCTGTTGCACTCTACTAGGACTGTCGGGTGAAGCTGTTGGTTGTTTGTTGTTGCTTGCGTTGAGGGCACTAGCTTAAACCAAGATCTTTCTCACATTTCTTCTCCAAAAGCTGAAACCCCATGGACTTCTAGCTTCTCTGTGTGATGAGAGGGATGGGGAATATTAATTAATTTATGGCAACAATCAGAGGACAAGGAAAGACAAAAGTGAAAAGGATTGAAGTGTGTGTGATGAAGATAGAGAAAAAGCATGGAGGCCGGGCCAAGGGCTATACTTTATATTATTAACATTATTACTGGAAAATCACGCATACACATTACTGTCCAGATAAAATTAAGAGTCTACTTATGCAAAAAAATTCATTTATACCGATAAATAACTACAAAATCAACTTCAATTATATTAATTAATTGAACATCTTTTAAGGTAAGATGGAAATGACAATGGAGAGAAACAATGGAGAATGAAAATGATAAAAGTTGAAAAAGTTATAATTAAAAGGCTGAATAATATGAAAATTTAACATTTTTTGTGTGTATTCAAATTCTATTTAAATATGTATGTCTCGCAGATATAATTTAACAAAAACTTGCCATTCTCTTAAGAAATTTCTCACAATTTGAATATAAAATTAAACACGAGTATTTGTATAATTACTTTAAATAAATTCTATGAAACCTCTTTGGAGCATCCGTCAAACCATTTTCTATAGTAGAGAACAACCGTTTCATATAAATAATTTCCTGAACTCAACCAACTAAATTATCTTTATTTTTAATTTCAAATGTATGTGTCACTGGATATATTTTAAAAGTTCAAGTTTGATGGTCCATTTTACTTATTTTGCAGTGTTAGAAAACAAATTTAAATTCAATTCAATTTTATAGAGTGAACTTCCGAGATTTATATTTATTTACATATTTTACTTTAATTATATTTTCAAAGATATAAAATCTCCAACGATTATTTGAAAATATTAAGTGTTTAGAAGGTTTCTAATCAACTAACATATTTAGCAGGTGGTGAATTAACCTCATACTTTAGGTCTTCAAAATAATGATGTTGTAACAAAAATAACGGGGCATAAACCCTTGGTATTACCAAAAGTTGTTCACTAAATCACATAAAGATGTTGGTTCATACTTTATTGGTATGCACTAAGAAAACTTTTCCCTTTTAGCACATCTTAATTAAAAAAATCTAATGGTCCATATGTGGTGGATTAAAGTGATAAGAATGAGAAAAACAAATTATGAAAAAAATGATAAAGAAGAAAGAATGAAAAATAAAAGAGAAAAAGAATAAATGGTTATGGAAGAGTGATTCAATATATTCTTAAACTCTTTTCTACTAGACTAAATTGTTTAGTGTAAAAGTGATCAAATAACACAAACTTTATATTTTATATTGGTTCATTCTAAATTAAATTATGTGTAGTTTTTCTTAAATAATATATTTAAAGATTTTATTAATCAAATCAATTATTATAAACTAGTACATAAACTACTCTTGCAAATACACATATCATTTTTAATTTTCAATAATACATAAATTACTCTTAATTAATAGGAAGTTGTCAAATAAGTGTCACTCCTTTAATGAAGTGTTTTATAAAGAGTGAAGAAAACAATATAAATATGGTTAAACAAACCCTAAATAGTCTTTCATCAATTTTAGTGCAAAAACTTCACTTAGAAGGACTTTAGGTGCAAAAATTTCACTTAGAACAACTTTTCTTAAAGTCTGTAGCAAGGTATTATAAATATAAACAATAAAAGTTTTTTTAAAAAAAACAACAAAAAAAAATAAAAGATAATAAAAATAAATAAAATAAATATAAAAAGTTGATCTCCAAGTCTTACATAATTAAATTCTTCATTGATTGTCGCGTGTTTATTACTTAATCAGTTTTAAAATACATCTCAAATTAATTAAATAATTATCCAATCAATTTGTTAATTTTCTCACCTATTTCAATATATATATATATATATATATATATATATATATATATATATATA
>NC_028356.1:36435025-36438427 GCF_000741045.1 Vigna radiata var. radiata | reverse complement strand
TACTTCCCTGTTATACTTTTCACACTATTTCTATTTCTATATATATATATATATATATATATATATATATATATATATATGTATACATACATATGTATGTACATGTATGTATGTATATATATAAATAAAAATAAGATCCGTTTTAAACTCTACATCTATAACTACAAACAATGTAAAGTCTTATCTCTTATTTTACCTTTGTTGTTAAGCTAACAAACATATAAGTTTGAGTTAACCAACCAATTAATTCATCTAACTTCTTACTCATTCCAACATCTATGAATAAGACTTTATTTACATTTTATCCATTCCATCATATAATAATGAAGTACAACATATAATTTATGTTTATAACTGTTAACAATGTAAAGTGTAATTGGTTTTTTCAATATGAGATCAAAATAAACTCAATTGTCAATGTAAGACCCGAAAAATATGTAACTTAAAAATTAAACGCTTGGGTATGATGAAAGTAGATGAGTCTAGCTAGAAGCGAGAATTTTATGAGAGGGATAGTCTTACAAATGAGGCAATAGACAAATGAAAGTATTAACGATAAGATGAGCTATTAGATTATAGGCCCTTAGATGCAACAATAGACATGTGAACACATTAGACGATGTGAGTAACAAGCATTAGAAGCTAAAGGACTCCTTAGAGTAGACGTTGAAGAGCAACAACATATCAAAAAATACAAACAATTGTTATGGCAAAATGTTATCAGCTCAAAGAACATGCACTCATGGTAGACGCTACATAGCGGTTCTCATTAGACAAGGCCTTATACCCTCCTTAGTTTAGTGAGCCTATCAAACTACTCATTACCAATTAAACTTTGAGTTGTGCACTAAATCAGGCTTGCCATAATGTAAATGTAACATGTTGCGTATAATGAGTCAAGAGTGATGTGTCATGTGCACTTCCTGGGAATCCACCTACTTCTTCTTATTGAGCAACATTCTCCTAATAAATAACATACTCTTGTTGCTCTTCAGTAACATAACATCAACATCAGCTTCTTGAGACTGTCTTCTACGAGTTGATGTTGTAGGTGTTCTCCTCTTACCTTGTGATGAACTCTCACCACAATAGGTAGATTCACCTATTGTTTTAGCTATATTTGTGAACCAAAATATATAAAATTACAAAATTAAAAAAATAACAACAAAATATAACAAAATTTTTTTAAAAAAAATAAAATTCGTAAAATATCTAGAAAATTCAAATAACAAAAAGAATTAGAAAAATGTAAACAAATTTTGAATGTTGGCAAATGATTAAAAGACTTTGGAAATACGACATAAGCTTAACTGGCATTCGAAATTCATTTAATCCATCGCTGACATTCAAAATCTGTCGAGGCCTTAACCAACATTTGAAATTCAGTTAAGGCTTCGTCAACTTTCAGAAGCTAGTTAAGGTCTCGTTGAATAATTTGTTGAGGTCTTAACCAACTTTCGAAAGCCGACTAAGCTTAACCGGATTTTGAATGTCCGTTAAGGCCTCCTAGTGCTCGCGTTCCACATCAAACAAAACAAAAATTTTATTCACTACACTTAGTTTATTGTACCAGATTTAATCAAAGAATTGTGTTTAATTGTCTTATATTTTCCCGTTCTTCCTAATTATGCTTAATTTGACCAAAAATTCTAATTTTAATTAATTTGAATTTTCTGAGCTAATTATTTGCATTATTAATTGTAGGGAAAATTTTGGGAATATAATTTGAGACATTTGGAGGTTAAATGCAGTGTTGTCACCACCTGCTTGCAATTTATTTGCCTTACACACTGATTTTATTGCAACAAAAATATTGAGTATGAGTTGAATTATTTTGGGCTTGTTAAAAAAGGATGCAACATGTTGAATGTGGGGGTGCACACGAAAAGGCAGCAACTTCCATCTCCACACGGTCCAACAGTGATTGGAGCAAGGCACGTGAGGGCTTAAAAACCCGTGGAGTTGAATTGAACAAGGGAGGCTGGTTCATTGGGCTGTGTATTACGGCATGCTTGGTTTTAAAAATATGAATAAAAGCAACACAAAGGTCCACATCAACTCACGTCCAGTGGTGCAGGGCTAGATGCCATGGCTTAAGATTAAAATTTCCTAGCATCACATTTATTTGCCTTGAAGAAGGCACATGCACTAATTTTGAAGGCCAACACACACCCTGCAACAAGTTANGCTTAAGATTAAAATTTCCTAGCATCACATTTATTTGCCTTGAAGAAGGCACATGCACTAATTTTGAAGGCCAACACACACCCTGCAACAAGTTATGGAGCACGTGGCAGCAATTAAAACAGCAGCAGCGCCTGGTCCAGCACCTGCTCTCCACATTGTTTTTGACGCTGGCAGCAGCAACACTTTGGAGAAATTCGGTCCAGAGTTTTGGAGTCCACCAAGTCACGGCCCAAAAGGAAAAGGAAGGCAACAAGCTAATTTCATTAAAAAATGGAGGTGCGACAGTAGCTCTATGCTGCATTCATCATGGTCCATGGGTTAGCATATCACTTGCAGCTTTTCACGGCCCATGCATATTTATTTTGAACGTCCAACATTTAAAGAAAGGCAGCAGCCCTCACTGAATCATGGTGCAGCAGCTACTAGAAGAAAAAGGCTCATGGGCCATGATAACTCACGGCTTCATTCGACAACCAACTCCTCATTCACGGTCCACTAAGCTTGGCAGCAAGGTTCCAGCATAATGGAAGAAGGCTGTTACGGTGCTTCATCCAGGGAGCACATGAAGGACAACACATCACGGCCCATAGCAGCACCAAAGCCACACAACCAGCTACCACACAAAATACATTTGAAGCAGCCCAACTTCTTCAACACGCCCCAGCTTCAAATTGTCCAGCAAGGAGACGTTATCTTGATCACATACACGGCCACGACAGCGGATGTGTCACGGCCTACAAGCTGCAGCTGCCACCAAATAGAGAAAGAAGCACATGAAGCAAATGATTCACCCTTCATTTTAAAAATCAAGCTAACGTCATAGGAGCCCACACGGTCCAGACTTGCACCAGCTCTCTGAATCAAAATTGCAGCAGCCCACACCTCCATGCACAAAAACAGCAACACGTTCATTCATCTTCACGACCTGCACCATTCAAATTTAAATGAATCCACACAGCAGCATGGAAGCAGGCTTCACGGCCCAAGCTGGAAGCCTTCACACTTTGCACATCTAGACTTATCATCATCCAATCTGCATCACGGTCCAATAAAAATTGAGGTGTTTGCTTAAAAATTTCTGGAGGTGCGGCAGCACACACCTAGCACTATGTAAAGGTCTAGCATTGCATGAAGCAGGGTTTTTCCACCTAGGACGGAGAGACCTATATATGGGAGGTCATTCACTCTATAGTAGGTGCGCTGTCACGTAGGGCA
>NC_028356.1:36429103-36434499 GCF_000741045.1 Vigna radiata var. radiata | reverse complement strand
AGGTTTCTTTATTTTCCTGCATTTCCAATTTCCTCATTTGTCTTAGAGATCGTTCAGTCCCAATGTAAAACCGTTCGGTCATCTGTAGGACCGTTCGGTCTTCATCCTTGTTAATTTATTTAAATGTTTTCAATTATGTTTTGTTGTATTTAATTTCCTGTTTTAGTTTAGTTTAATTCTCCTTGTAAAAACACTTTCAAACCCCCCCCCACTTTGTGTTAGACCTAATTCTCGAACCACATTTGGTCCTTGAGAGACGACCTAGGAGTCACTTCCTAGTTATACTGCATTCTTTTATGCTCATTAAATTTTGCATGGGGTGCGACACCCATCAAAATTTTGGCACCGTTGNCGGGGACCAACGGTTCGGTTTTAGGTCTTTTGTTGTGTTAGTGTGTGTTGTGTTTTGTCTTGTGTTGTGAGTGTGATGTTCTTTTTTGTGTGTTCGTCATTGTGTGTTGCATTTAGGTAGCTTTAGTTGCATATTTTCATTGCATTCTTTCCCCCCCCCTTTTTCTACATGTCTACCTATTTTGATTATGTGAATAATGCTTATTCTGTCAGTGCCTATGATTATGATTCTCCTTCTAGATGTTACTCTGATGATTGAGATGTATACTCTGCTGATTTCTGTGCTGAGAACAATATGACTCATCCTCCCACTCATGAGAGTGCTCTTTCGGAGCCAGTTTCACTTCATGAGGAGGATGCTCATTTCGTTCTCACCTATGGACTAACACATTTGCTGCCTAAGTTTCATGGTTTTACAGGTGAATGCCCTCACAGACATTTGGAGGAGTTCTACACCATTTGCTCTTCAAAGAAACCTCCTCATGTCCCCGATGATCACATGTTTTTAAGGGCATTTCCGCATTCATTACAAGAAGCAGCAAGGAATTGGTTGTATTCTCTTCCTCCAGGATCCATCACCTCTTGGGAAGATCTTGAGCAACTGTTCTTGGATAAATTCTTCCCTGCTCAACATGGCTACAACAACGATCCTGGATGGAATGACCCTAGCTTGGAATGGTATGATGCTCCACAGAAATATCAGCCATTCCAGAATTCTTGTGTGCCTTCTCCCTCTGTCCAGGAACCACAGCAGTTGTAGGCAGTTTCATGAGCCTGCCCAAGCAACTCCTCATCTTTCCACTACTTTTGAGCCTACACTGAAGGAGTTATTGGAGCAGATGACTATTCTGAACATTCAGTTCCGGTGGGAGAACATAGAGTTTCAGCAGGAGACCAGAGCTTCCATTCAGAGTTTGACTGATCAGATGGGGCAGATGGCCACTCAACTCACCGAGGAACAGTCTCAAATTTCAGAGGAATCATCATTCCAGACTGTTCAGCTTCCTGATGATGTTGATGCCATCCACATAAGAGATGGGGAGCAGAGTCATGAGTTTGCTATTGCGCCATCTACATTCCCACCCTCCTATGTCCCCACTCTTTCACCTGAGGAGACTGATGAAGAATTGGAGGAACAGGCAGATATGAGAAACACATTTGAGATAGGTAGACCATTGTCATCTTCCACCACTTTAACCACATCCAGGGAAGTGGAGGTAAGCATACCTAAGATTGATTTTGTTGTTGATGATCATTTTGTTGATAGGTATGTTATTGATGATTGTATTGTTGATGAGCATGATTTCCATTCCCTCTCTTTGCATGATGAGAACCACTTTGTGTTATCACATCTGAATGTTTGTTCTCCATGCACTGAACATGAATCTGAACCTGTGATTGATATTGTTTCTATTTCTGAAATTGATTCATGTTCTAAGGGTATATCTGAGGTTCATCCTGTTACACTGGAATTGGGTGTTATACCCCTGCATGTTATTTCTGTGGAGCCACAATGCACTAACCATGTTGCAGGAGGTACACATGAAGTTGACCAACACACACCCATGGTGGAAGACAAGGGTGCCAGCATGCACGACAGTTTGAAGATTATTAGGCACCAGCTGAACCCACTCATCAACAATTACTGCTTCTTGGATCCAGATGTGGAGGACATCTTCCTGCTTGATCAAATTTGGAGACTAAAGCAGTTCTTCCTCAATACTTCCTTGCTGAATCCAATGGTGGAAGACCTCTCCCTGAAAGTCCAAAATTGGCAATTGCCACCATGATCAGGGGAGTTTTCTTTTTCCCTTCTCTCCCCTTTCCCCACTTTTATTGCACTTGTCCATGATCTGTTGATTGTTCTGATTTCTGATCTGATGATTGTGACACATTGAGAACACTGTGTAGTTTAAGTGTGGTCTATTGAGGGAGACTCTGATTTTTCTTTCTTAGTTTATGTTTTTTGCATTAAATTTTTTGTTTTCTAGGTAGTTTTTATTGTGTCTTTTGTACAGTTTTGCATGTTTCTCTTGACTTCTGGACTTTGTTTAGGTTGTAGATGTGTCTTTCACTTCATTGATACTCTGATTTGTTGGAAATCCTTACTTTTCTCTGCTTGGAAGTTGATTATGATGTTTGAGAGGGTGATTGATTGTGGCACAGAACTACCCTGTGTGAGATTTTGAACCATTGGATATTCTTCCTTGTGTGATATGTCTCTTGATTGCTTGCACATATGCCTTGGCTTGACTCTGTGGATAATTCTTGATTGATATGCATGTTTGGAAGTGATAAAGGCAGTTTTGTTGTTGAGCCTCTCTTGCCAAATGAGCCTACCCTGTTTTTATCCTTTGATAACCCCTTTTGAGCCTATGCTTTCCCCATTTCTTTGTTTTGAAGCTCATACACTAGCCCTAACTGAAAAACCATGTTTACCTTAACCTTAGGGAATTTTGGAGCTTTGGAATTGTTTTGGGAATAAGTGTGGTCTCCTGGGAGATTCAGAGAATTGGCTAGTTGGTTCCTCTTCTTGCTTTTGTTTTGTAAATATGTTGAGTATCTTGTCTCTTAAAGTTGTGTTCTGAAAAGAGAGAAAAGAAAAAAGACAAGATGGAAAAAAAAAAGAAAAAAAAAAGAAAAAGAAAATACAAAAAAATGAGAAAAATTTAAAAAAAAATTGTGAATAATGGAGTCAAGAAGAGGATTGAATTAGAGGTTTTGGGTGTGATTTGGTTGTGTTTTCACTTGTTCCTCATTGCTCCTCTATTTCTTTTGGTTTATAGCTTCGCACCCATATTTATCCTCCCTTTTCCTTGGCCCCATTACATCCATAAAAGACCTTTTGATTTGAACATGCATATGTGTTTGAGTGTCGATATTAGAGGCTTGCCAAGATTGTTTGTTGCTTGCTTTCTTGAGTACATTGAGTTGACACTGTTTACCCTAAACACTTGAGAGAAACACTTATAGTGTGCATCCGTGAGGTTCTGTTGCTTTTAACTCACCTCTTGAACTGATTGATTATTTTGCCATGCTTGGAATTGCTTGGATGATTTCTGTGAGTATCTACTTTCCTTGATTCTGTGTTGGATATTGTCTACTTCTTTTCTTTGTCCAGACTTCTTGATAACTGTAATTCTGTTTGTTGGTGTCCTAGCTAGTCTTTGTTTCTGTGTGATGAGTCTGTGTCAATTCCCTGATGTCCTCTGAACTGTTCCCTGATTTGCGTCTTGATTTTGTCCAGGAGTGCAAAAGACTAAGTGTGGTCTATTTTGATGAGTCAATATTTTATTCACTACACTTAGTTTATTGTACCAGATTTAATCAGGGAGTTGTGCTTAATTGTCCGATATTTTCCTGTTTTTCCTAATTATGCTTAATTTGACTGAAAATTCTAATTTTAATTAATTTGAATTTTCTGAGCTAATTATTTGCAATTGTAGGGAAAATTTTGGGAATATAATTTGAGACATTTGGAGGTTAAATGCAGTGCTGTCACCACCTGCTTGCAATTTATTTGCCTTACACACTGATTTTATTGCAGTAAAAATATTGAGTATGAATTGAATTATTTTGGGCTTATTAAAAAAGGGTGCAACATGTTGAATGTGGGGGTGCACACGGAAAGGCAACAACATCCATCTCCACACGGTCCAGCAATGATTGGAGCAAGGCACGTGAGGGCTTAAAAACCCGTGGAGTTGAATGGAACAAGGGAGGCTGGTTCATTGGGTTGTGTATTACAGCATGCTTGGTTTTAAAAATATGAATAAAAGCAACACAAAGGTCCACATCAACTCACGTCCAGTGGTGCAGGGCTGGATGCCATGGCTTAAGACTAAAATTTCCTAGCATCACATTTATTTGCTTTGAAGAAGGCACATGCACTAATTTTGAAGGCCAACACACACCCTGCAACAAGTTAAGGAGCACGTGGCAGCAATTAAAGCAGCAGCGCCTGGTCCAACACCTGCTCTCCACATTTCTTTTGACGCTGGCAGCAGCAACACTTTGGAGAAATTTGGTCCAGAGTTTTGGAGTCCACCAAGTCACGGCCCAAAAGGAAAAGGAAGGCAGCAAGCTAATTTCATTAAAAAATGGAGGTGCGGCAGTAGCTCTACGCTACATTCATCATGGTCCATGGGTTAGCATATCACGTGCAGCTTTTCACGACCCATGCATATTTATTTTGAACGTCCAACATTTAAAGAAAGGCAGCAACCCTCACTGAATCATGGTGCAGCAGCTACTAGAAGAAAAAGGTTCATGGGCCATGATAACTCACGGCTTCATTCGGTAACCAACTCCTCATTCACAGTCCACTAAGCTTGGCAGCAAGGTTCCAGCATAATGGAAGAAGGCTGTTACGGTGCTTCATCCAGGGAGCACGTGAAGGACAGCACATCACAGCCCATAGCAGCACCAAAGCCACACATCCAGCTGCCACACCAAATACATTTGAAGCAGCCCAACATCTCACCCACGCCCGAGCTTCAAACTGTCCAGCAAGGAGACGTTATCCTGATCACATACACGGCCACGGCAGCGGATGTGTCACGGCCTACAAGCTGCAACTGCCACCAAATAGAGAAAGAAGCACATGAAGCAAATCATTCACCCTTCATTTTAAAAATCAAGCTAACGTCATGGGAGCCCACACGGTCCAGACTTGCACCAGCTCTCTGAATCAAAATTGCAGCAGCTCGTACCTCCATGCACAAAAACAGCAACACGTTCATCCATCTTCACGGCCTGCACCATTCAAATTTAAATGAATCAACACAGCACCATGGAAGCAGGCTTCACGGCCCAAGCTGGCAGCCTTCACACTTTGCACATCTAGACTTATCATCATCCAATCTACATCACGGTCCAATAAAAATTGAGGTGTTTGCTTAGAAATTTCTGGAGGTGCGGTAGCACACACCTAGCACTATGTAAAGGTCCAGCATTGCATGAAGCAGGGTTTTTCCACCTAGGACGGAGAGACCTATATATGGGAGGTCATTCACTCTATAGTAGGTGCGCTGTCACGTAGGGCA